>NW_021619976.1:25003-117563 GCF_004785775.1 Grammomys surdaster
GTCCTGAGGCTTTAGGAGACTGTGTTGTAGGCAAACAAGCACCTTTTTGCAGAGATGAATTTTTCTTTTTCTTTTTTCTCCTCCACCCATCTCCCTATCATCTATCTTCCTCTAACTCCTGCCTCCCGTCCACACTCACCCAGAGTCCACACTTAAATCTGTTCTATTTTCCTTCTCAAGGAGATCCATAGACCCCACCTTTTACCTAACTACTTTGGGTCTATGTATTGTAGCTTGATTATCATTTACTTAATGGCAAATATGTACTTACAAGCAAATACATATCACCTTTTTCTTTCTGGGTCTGGTTATCTCAGGATGATTTTTTTCTAGTTCCATTCATTTGTTGCAGATTTCATGATGCCATTTAAAAAATAGCTAAGTAATATTCCATTATATAAATGTACCACAATATCTTTATCCATTCTTCTGTTAAGGGACATCTGGGCTGTTTGTAGTTTCTGACAATTATGAATAAAGCTGCAGTAAATATGGCTGAGTAAGTGACTTTGGGGTAGGATGGAACATCCTTTGGGTACATGCCCAGGAGTGGTTTAGTTGGATCTTGAGGTAGATCGTCCAACTTTATGAAGAATCACTATATTGATTTCTGTATTAGCTATATAAGTTTGCTTATACAATGGAGGAGTGTTCCTCTTGCTCTGATCATTACCAGAATGAGTTGCCAGAATGAGCTGTCACTTCTGTTACTGATCTTAGCTATTCTGACAGGTGTAATATGGAATCCCAAAGTAGTTTTGCTTTGCATTTCCCTGATAGGTAAGGATGCTGAACATTTCCTTTTTCTTTTTTTTTTAAGATTTATTTATTTTTTATATATGAGTACACAGTTACTTCCTTCAGACACACCAGAAGAAGGTATTGGATCCCACTATTGATGGTTGTGAGCCATCATGGTGGTTGCTGGGAATTGAACTCAGAACCTTTAGAAGAGCAGTCAGTTCTCTTAACCACTGAGCCATCTCTCCAGCCCCAAACATTTCTTTAAAAGTTTCTCAGCCACTTGAGTTTCCTCTATAGAAAATTCTCTGTTTAAATCTTTACTCCATTTTAAAATTGGATTATTTATATATTTTCTTGGTATCTAGTTTCCTGTTCTTTGTATATTTTGGGTATTAGTCCTCTCTCAGATGTGGAGATGGTTAAAAATCTTTTTCCATTCTGTAGGTTGCTGCTTTGTCTAAATGACAGTGTCCTTTATTTTATAGAAACTTTTCAGTTTCATGAGGTTCAATTTATTAATTGTTGATCTTAATGCCTATGCTATCTATGTTCTGTTCAGAAAGTCATCTACCGTGGCAGTACGTTCAAGGCTACTCCTCACTTTGTCCTCTGTTAGGTTTTTGTGTATTTGGCTTTATGTTGAATTGAGTTTTGCAAAGGGTAATAAGTACAGGTCTATTTGCTTTCTTCTCTATGTAGATTTCCAACTTGATTGAGAAGACACTTTCTTCTTCCATTGTATATTACTGGCTTTATCAAAAATCAGATGTTCATAGGCATGTGTATTTATGTCTGGATCTTCAATTTGATTCTATTGATCATGATCAACATGCTGTTTTTATGCCAGTACTATTTTTTTTTTTTTAAACTGTAGCTCTGTAGTTCAACTTGAAATCAGGAATCATGAGACCTCCAGCGGTTCGTTCTCTTATTGTTCAGAATTGTTTTAGCTATCCTGGATTTTCTGTCTTTCCAGATGATGTTGAGAATTGTCCTATTAAGATCTGCAAAATGAAGGCTGGATGCCCCAGGGGGTGGGAATTTTGAGGGTGGGGAGGTGGGAGTGGGGGGGATAGATAGAGGTTACATCCACAGAGAAGAAAGAGGAGGGGTGAGGGGATTGGGGGTTCCTGGGTGGGTGGGGGATGGGGTAAGGGGACAACATAGGAAATGTAAATAAAACATCCAATAAAAAAAAAAGATCTGCAAAAAATTGTGTTGGAATTTCAATAGGGATTTCATTGCAGATTGCTTTTGGTCGGTTGGCCATTTTTACTATGTTAATCCTACAGATCCGTGAGCGTGGGAGATCTTTCAATCTTCTGATATCTTCATTTCTTCAGCAACTTGAAGTTCTTGTTATACATGTCTTTCACTTGCTTGGTTAGAGTTACACCAAGATATTTTATATTATTTGAGGCTATTGTGAAAGATGTTTCCCTGATTTCTTTCTCAGTCCATTTTTCATTTTATATAGGAGGGGTAATGATCTTTTTGATTTAATTTTTGTATCCAGGTACTTTGCTGAAAGTGTTTATTAGTTGTAGGAGTTCCTTGGTGGGATTTTGAGGGTCATTTATGTGTATCATATTATCTGCAAATAGTGATACTTCTACTTTTTCTTTTCCAATTTGTATCCCCTTGATACCCTTCAGTTATTGCTCTGGCTAAGACTTCAAGATATGGAGAAAGTGAACAGCCTTGTCTTGTTCTTATTTTAGTGGAATTGCTTTGACTTTTCATTTAATTAATATTGGTTGTAGGCTTCCTGTAAATTGCCTTTATTATGTTTAGTAATGTCCCTGGTATCCCTAATCTTTGAAGGACTTCTATTATGATGGGGTGTTGGATTTTTTAAAAAAGTTTTTTCTGCATCTAATCAGATGATCATTTGTTTTTCTCCTTTCAGTTTGTTTATATAGTGGATTACCTTTATCAGTTTACATATGTTGAATCATCCATGCTTCTCTGGGATGAAGCCTACTTGATCATGGTTGGATGATCTTTTTGATGTATTCTTGGATTCAGTTTGCAGTATTTTATTGAATATGTTTCCATCTATGTTCATAAGGGAAATTGGTTTGTAATTCACTTTCTTTGCTGGGTCTTTGTGTGGTTTGGGTATCAAGGTAATTGTGGCCTTGTTAAGAGAATTGGTAATGTTTCCTTTGTTCTATTGTGAAGAATACTTCAAGGAGTATTGGCATTAACTCTTCTTTGAAAGTCTAGTAGAATTCAGTGCTAGAAACATTTGTTCCTATACTCTTTTTGGTTGGGAGACTTTCAATGACTGCTATTTAAGTAGCCATGTACGTCTGTTTAAATCATTCATCTGATTTTGATTTAATTTTGGTAAATGGTATGTATCTAGAAACTTGCAAATGTCTTTTAGTTTTTCCAATTTTGAGGTTTTTTTTTCATTTAAGAATGCAGTTTTTTATTAAATAGATCTACTTTTTTTTTTAACATGGAAAACTTAATAAGGGACCATACTAGCTATTATTTTCATTGCTATGGTATTATATATATCATTTGAATATTTTGCACAGGTATTTTAGCTGAAAAATCATCTCACTTTGTTTAAGAGACAATTGTTTAATTGACAATAATAATAATGATGATAATAAAGATTATCCTAGATTAGAAGGTGAACACAAATTTCAGTTTTTTTTATTAGATGTTTTATTTACATTTCATATGTTATCCCCTTCCCCCCGCCCCCCCCCCCCCCCCGGCCAGGAACCCCCTATCCCATCACCCCTCCTCCTGCTTTTCTGCGGATGTGCCCCTACCTACCCTCCACTCCCACCTCCCCAACCTCAAATTCCTATGTCTGGATTTCCTAGATGTCAGTTGTTATGAACTCCTTTGTTTGAGATTTTGTTTACTTGGATATTCTCTTTCTGCCCTTTAGTTGGATCAGGGTTTGTCAGTATTACTAGTTTTCTTAAGGAACCATGTCTTTGTTTCATTGCTTGCATTTTTCTCCTATTTTATTGGTTGCAGCACAGAGTTTGATTATTTCTTGCCATTTAGTCCTTTGTATGTGATTTCTACTGTTTGTTCCAGAATCTTCAGGTGTGCTGTTAAGTTGCTAATATGAAATCTCTCCAAATTTTCTATATAGGCACTTACTGTTGTGAACTGGCCTCTTAGAACCGTCTCTATTGTGACCCATGGGTTTGTGTGTGTGTGAGTGTGTGTGTGTGTGTATGTGTATTTATTTTTATTCAATTCTAAGAAGTCTTTTTCTGTCTTGACCTATTATTTATTCAGTAGTGAAACTTGCTTTGTGTCTGAGTAAGTAGTCAGTTTTGGAGAAAGTTCCATGAGGTGCTGAGAAGGTGTATTATTCTTTTGTGTTGGGGTGGGTGAAGTGTTCTGTAAGTATCTGTTAGGTCCACTTGGTTTACAGTCGCTGTTAGCTCCAGCTTAGTTTTCCCTGTTTACCTCTTTCTGAATGACTTGTCCATTGGTGAGAGTTGGGTATTAAATCTCCCGCAATCTGTGTGTGAGGGTCAATATGTGATTTAAACTATAGTAGTTTCTTTTACAAATCTGGGTAGCCTTGTATTTGGGGCATAGATATTAAGAGTTGAAATGATATTTTTGGTGAATTTTTGATGCGTATGTAGTATCTATCTCCTTTGATTGACTTTAGTTTGAAATCTGTTTTGTTAGATATTAAGATATCTAACACCACCTTGCTTCTTAGGTTTGTTTGGTTAGAATATTTTTTCCAACTGTTTACTCTGATGTAATGTTTATTCTTGATGTTGAGGTCTATTTCTTGGATGCAGCATCAGGATAGATCCTGTATTTGTATCCATTCTGTTAGTTATGTCTTTTTATTGGGAAATAAAGAACATATTTATAGGCAGTAACAGGCGATTCTGCTAAATTTATATAATCCTTTTTCTTTTCTTTCTGAGCAATGCTAAGGCTTGACCTCAAAGTCTGATGCATGCTAGATAAACATTCTACCATTCCTTTGTTCATCTAGGCAGTGTATATATTTATTATGTAAGGATTAAAAAACCCAAGCTGAAATTTTATTAAATATCTTTGAAAAATGTAATGATTAAATGTTGGCTATAATTAATATTTGGAAATTAAAGCATTTTTGCTTATAGAAGTTTTTTTAATTAAAAAACTAAGTTGTAGAGGTGATGCAATTTTGATAGCTACTCTGAATTGTGAGAGCTGTTGTACTTTTGCTGTGGATTTTTATCTCAAGTTTATTTTGCTATTCAGACATGTGTCTAATGAAAAAAAAGATGCGGCACAAACCACTGCTTGAGCCTGAATGTGCTTCTGTGTTTGGTTGAGTTATAAATGTTATTTCTGGCTGTGTCCTTCATACTTAGCTCTTCTTACAACAAATGGAAAGTCCTTAATTGTACCTAAGGGAATAGTTAATCCACAGTGGACATATGGTGGACAAAAGCTGAGTCTAGTAAATGGAATAAAATTATAAATGGTAAAGATGTAAGTATCTACAAAGTCTGGCAGTTATGACAGATCACGTATTTGAGATTAGCAAGTTTTGTATGTAGAATAATACTCTGTTAGGCATATTTACGTTGTGCGTGTGTGTGTGTGGCTGTATAGCCTGGTTAAAATAGGCTCCACAGTTATGTATAAATCATGTCTGTTTTGTGCTGTTATGCTTTGAGATGTGTCTCTGATTCTAACAAGAAAAACTGATCTCACATTTCTGTAAAGTGACTACTCCTTGATTAGGAGCAGTTAGCATTAACCTAGAACAGTTCTTGGACTTTGTGGGTCTGAGTATTCTATGTAGTATGGTCTCCAGTGAAAGGTTAAGTATTAATGGAAAATGGTCACAGTCCTTTTACTTAAAGGAAGCATGTTACTTGTAAGTTTTCTTTTGATTTTACTTTTATAGTTACATTGAATGTCTTCATTCATTTAGTCATCCATAAAGCAAATATTGTTCCACATGCAATGGATAATAAGTCTTTTTAGGACTTCTTGTGTGGTATGTTACAGATCATTAACTGCAAGTAACCACCTGACTTGAGAGATGCCTGGAAGCTTCATTATCGTGAAGTAAGCTTTTCTTTAGGTATCACTGTAGCACACTGATTTATAGCAATGTCACAAATTGCTACTATGAACATATGTTCTCACTATTATTTAGAGAAGAGTAGAGAATTATAGTCTACTGTTGTAAAAAATATGCTATTGACAATGGAAAAATGTGAATATAATTGTAGTCTCATTTTGTTTAATAATTAAGGAACTAAGAATGCTACATGAGCTGATGTTCTAAAATGCATTCAGCTTTTTTGATGCTATATGCGTGTAAAGAACATGTTCTAAAATCTCCATAATTTAAAACACCTTTAAATTAAGTATTATAGAAAAGAACTAGGAAGATTTGTGTAATTATTTAGTAAAGCCAATGCATGAAACACTACTTCTATAAGTATATATATGATTTATAATTTAAAAATTTTGACATACTAAAAATATAATTATTATTTCTCCCTTCCCTTTCTTATCTCCAGTCCTTCCCATGCAAGGTCCCACAGACTGATGGCTTTTATTGTTAAATTAAAAATATATATTATGTTTAATGTATATTCCTAATATATAAATATAACATGCTCAGTCTCTATAATGTGCTTGTAAGCATATAATTTCAGGATTGATCACTTGCCTATTCAATACAGCAGGTCATGAAACCTGTTCTTAGGAAACTTAAAATCTTGTACAACTAAGTCTTTTAGTGTTAGTGAAATACTTTTCCAGCAATACTTTCAATCTACAAAAGAAAAACAACATTTAATTTAGTTGTATTGTATCATTGGGAAGAAGAAAAATCTAAAAAAGTTAAGAGAAAAATGTAAGGCTTAAGAGAATAGTAGAGCTCAGAAATAGTTTTTTGTAAACTTTCCTGATGTTGCAACTCTTTAATATAGTTACTCATGTTGTGGTGGCACCAACCATAAAATTGTTTTGTTATTACTTCATAAAGGTAATTTTGCTTCTATTATAAATCATAATATAAATATCTGATATGCAGGATATCTGATATGCAACCCCAAAGGGAACTTAACACACACACTGAGAACCACTGTTCTGATCTCCATCACCTCTCAAGTGTGAGAATTACAACCATATGTCATCATTTCTAGTTTTATCATTCTTTTTTTTAATTAATGATTTTAGTGAGAGATAAAGTAATGAGATTCATGTCATTTCATACATAAATGTTACTATATTTTGTTTTCATTTATCCCATTGGCTAGTTAGTGCTTAGGAAAAGAGCAAGGAAGGACTCTTTCTTGGGGTCCTTGAGGAAGTTTGATCTTGTCATCCTTTTGACTTTTGGGAACTATGACAAAGCTTCTGTTGTTTGAGACAGTAGTTTGTGTTACTTTGATATGAAAGTCTTAGGAAGCCAATGATCTTCAGCTGAGAGTAAGAATGCTTTGCAATCTCATGTAGATATTTCACATTGTATTTGCTCATGGGCAAGCTTTCATTGTTGAGAATAGGGTTATCCCCAACTCCCCTTTTGAGACTGTCTCCCAATGCAAAGTCAGATTGACTTTAAAGGCATTTCTTTCTTGTTTCCATCCTTCTCAGTGCTGAAATTCCTGGTGCATAACCTACACACCTAGCACTTAGGGCCATTTTTAATACACAGAGCAGGTCTTAGAGATTTCTGACTTTATACTAGAGATTTGGTTGTAATTTTCTTATCTTTAACAACATCCAAAAATGACTTTTTCAGATGAGATTTATTTATGCATTTAAATAGTTATATGTTTATTATTTATTTATGTACATCCATTGTATATAGTGCTGCATTTCATGAAGGGAATTTCTTTTAAGTGTATCATATATTTTGACTATATTGACTCTCATAACATCTCCTTCCTTCTCTTTCATCTTCCTTTCTTCTGATCTTCTCTTAGCTAGTCTTCTGTTAGCATCTTATGAGCATACATGTGCATATATGATCACACATACACAATCTGTGATCTATAAATGAGAGAAACCTCTAACCCTAACCCTAACCCTAACCCTAACCCTAACCCTAACCATAACCCTAACCCTAAACCCTAAACCTAACCTTCATGTTAGGTTTCATGAAGGACCGAAACATCCACACTTTGGTCTTCTTTCTTCTTGAGCTTTATGTGGTCTGTGACAATGAATTCATGAAATTCTTAGGCAAATCGATGGAACTAGAAAATATCATCCTGAATGACGAAACCCAATCACAAAAGAACACACATGGTATGCACTCACTGATAAGTGGATATTAGCCCAAAAGTTCAAGATATCCAAGATACAGTTTACAGACCACATGAAGCTCAAGAGTACTCTTAGAATTTAACAGTATTTAAAATTATCATTAAATTATTAAATTTAAAATTTACTTCAGAATGTCAGCAGCAGCATAAACCAAATCTGCAGCCTGCTACCCCAAACAGAAGTAGTTTTATGCTTTAACTGTTTTTTGACATGGTTTCATGTTAGGTTTTTACTATGGTTTAACAATATACTTTGTTTCATGGTCACATATCGCTAGTTTTTCTTTTTCTTTTTTCTTTCCTTCCTTCCTTTCTTTTCCTTCCTTCCTTCCTTCCTTCCTTCCTTCCTCCCTCCCTCCCTCCCTCCCTCCCTCCCTCCCTCCCTTCTTCCCTTCCTTCCTTCCTTCCTTCCTCCCTCCCTTTTTCTCTTTTTGAGACAGGGTCACTCTATGTAGTCCTTGCTGTGCTAAAGTTCACTATGTAGACCAGGCTGGCCTCAAACTCACAGAGATTTGCCTGTATGATATATATAAACACACTCAGGTATACACACATATAAAATTAATAAGTCTTTTTAAAAAGGAAAATGAAAAACTGAAATGCTACCTTTTACTATTCCCTCCACATTTTTGCTCTCATGGAGTTTAGAAGATTTAAAAAAATATTTTGTAGTATTGAAATTTAGTATGTTTAGATTAAAACAGAGAATACATTATGGTACATATATGGCTCTTAGTCTTTAAAACTTTTGTTATTATTAACTCAGAAAAAATTATCTTTTTCTCTTCCTTCCGAGCTTCTATTAGGTAAATATTTGAGCTGCTTCATCTATTTCAGCATCTCTTAAATAATTTTTCATGGTGATTAGCTCCTTAGATTTTACCTTTTTCTTCAGGATTGATACAGTTTATGTTATATCCACTTTATTTTTTAGTCTCTCTTATTCTGGAAAATACTAGAAAAATTACATTTCAAATTTCTAGGCATTTCCTTCAGTATTCTTATCTATTCACTTCATTTTATTTTTTGATGCAGTGCTTAGGATAGAAACCTGGGCTTTGTGTATGCTAGATAAGAGCTGAGGCACTTCCCTAGTCTATTGCTTTATTTTTACAATATCAATACTGACATAAATATTACATAAATGTATACATACATGCTTTCTATTATGTAAGTGTATGCAACTCAATCAATCATAAATTGACATCTAAAGTTTTTAAATTTGAATATGTGTTTCAGTGAAATATGAGCCTTCACTGTATTTGAATACAGTGTAGTTAGTTTTTAGTCTGATTAGTTATTTGTATCATATATGATGTGACTTTGTTTTTTAATCTTGATATGTTAGAGACAGAGTTGCTTATAGTCATTTGCTATTTCTGTGAATCAGATTTCTTCAAAAGGCTTATTTTCTCTGATACATTAATATACAAAAGACAACATAATAATTAATAAATTAATTCTAAATTCAGTGGGTCAAACTTACTACTAACATTTCAGTTTAAAGATACTACTAAATACTGGCAGAGTAACATTGTAATTTATATACTACCTCATGTAATTGACTTGCTTGCTTAAGGAACACATTTTTGCCATGCCATATTTATATTGTATGCTTAAGTGTTAGGATAAAGAGTTATTTAAATTCAATCTGGGTGTGGTGGCAGAGGCCTTTAATTCCAGCAAGCAGATGCAGGTAGATCTTTGACTTTATGGCTAGCCTGGTCTACAAAGTTCCAGGACATTCAGGACATTCAGGACTATACAGAGAAACTTTGCTTTTAAAGCAAAAGAAATAAAAAAAAGTTATTTAAAACTTAACATCTGTGTAGTGACTCTTAAAGTAACAATGCATTGTGATTGTCCCTTGAATTGTTCTCTTCTCTCTATATAAATTTTATATATTATTTAAAATTCCTGCCTCCAATTTCTCCTAGGTCCTCAGTGCCTCCACATACTTTGTTCTTTCTCCAAAGTACTCCCAAACAAACAAACAAACAAACAAACAGCAAGTAAGACAAAAAAGTAAAACAAAAAGTATGCACATACACACACAAAACATGGAGTCTCCTCCATGGGCGTTGGGTTTGTCCTGGCATGTGATTGATAATACCTAATGACATGCTATTGGAGAAAATATTTTTTTATTTTTCTTTAGCAGAAAAATAGTAATAGCTTTTTCCTTTAGTACCCATGACACATTTAGTCTTTGGTTCTTTGTCATTTAGCAGTGTCAGGTATAGATTCTAGCTCATGGAATGAATTTAAATCTAAATAAAAATATAAAATAAGATAAGATAAGATAAAATAAAAAGGTGGTTGGTCATTGCCATAACAGTTGTGCCACTATTCCGCCAGTATATTTTGAAGGCAGATCACTGTTGTTGGTTTCAGGGTTTGTAGCTAGTTGATAATGGTGATTACTTCTCTGCTCTGACACCATGCATAGTACCTTCCAGGATCATGAATGTTAGTCAGTAGGAATGATGTTTCTTGTTGGTCACCAGCTTGATTTCTCTATGTTTGATGACATGGTGTCATTAACAATAGGGCTCAAAGTACCTTTAAGTTGTGGAGGGTAATTAGTAGCTTTGGGAATAGCTTGTGATGTTTGGGGGGGGGTGGTCTATGGGACCTGCTTGACCATCAACTATATATATATAGCTCATACCTGACACTGGGACTTTTATTTACTATCATAAGATATCTTGTTGGGCCACTGTCACTCTCATATGGTGACTCCATTTACATCTCTCCCACAGGTTTCCATATGGGTTTTTAAAAGGCCATTAGTGGTAGTTGTCCCTCCCCACATTATTTACTCTGCCCTTTCATATTTCCCCCCATTTATTCCTGTTCTATTTTCACTGTCATAACACTACTTTCTGTTTTTCTTTCCTTGGAAGATTTCATTCTGCACACTGGTCTCTTAGTAGCCACGTAAACTATTATTATTCTAATTGAAACACACACACACACACACACACACACACACACACACACAGCTCAAGCTTAAGTGCAACATCTATATAGAAAATAATCGGTATCTTTTAGGGTCTGAGCTACCTCACTCAGGATTACTGTTTCTAGTTCTATCCATTTACTTGCAAATTTCTTAGTTTTCCCAACAGATGAGTAATATTCCACTATGTAAATGTATCATGATTTCTTTATTCATCTATTAGTTGCTGGAAATCTAGGCAGTTTTCAATTTCTGACTACTATGAGTGGAACAGCACTGAACAAGAGTGAGCAAGTATCTCTATAGTAAAGATGTAGAGGCCTTTGGCCATATGCCTAAGAATGATATAGCTAAATTTTGAAGCTGGTCTATTTTATTCCTAGCTCCCTGAGGAATCACCACATTTCATAGTGGTTGTACTGGTTTTCACTTCCACAAACAATAGTTGTTTCCCTTTCCCCTCATCCTCACAAGCATGTGCTGTCATTTGTTTTATTTATCTTTGCCATTTGACTGGTGTAAGGTGAAATTTCAGAGTGGTTCCCCTTATACTGTTTATGTTAATAGTATAATTATATTATTTCCCCTCCCCTTTTGTCCCTCCAAACCCTCCTATATACCCCTCCTTGCTCTGTTTCAAAATCATGTTTTTTTCATCACATGCATGTGAACACACACACACACACACACACACACACACACACACACACACACACACATATACCCCTAAATATAGATGTTACTTATATGCATGTTTTCATTTGGTGTTGGTTAACCAATTGCTCTTCCCTAGGGAAGACTATTTCTTCTATTCTTAGCATTGTTTAGTTGCCTGTAGTTCTTTGCTTTGGATTGAGGTTTTGTGATCGTCCCCCTTTTCCTTTGGCATGTCTGTTGTCACGTTCAGCTCACATTTAGGCAGTCATGTTGGTGTGTGGATGTAGCTTCTGACGTTACAAAAGAGACACACTTTCACAGCAAACTCCCTGATCTTCTGCTCTTACAATCTTTCTTCCTCTTTTTTTTTTTTCAATGTTCTTTTAGTTTATGACATGGGAGTGTTTTTCAGGGTTCCATATCTCCATTTTGATTGGTTCATGGTTTTTTGTAATGGACTTTGTTGCAAAAGAAGTTTCCTTGATGAGAGGTGAGAACTGTACTTAGTACTTATCTGTGGGTCTTCAGTCTGTTGGTGAACTTTTTATTTGAGTTTCTGAGTTTTTTTATTTCAAGTTTTATTTCAGTTTGGCTGTTCCTTAGCGAATCCATTTCTTTGTTCTTTGTTTCATATTCTCAATTTTTTCACTATTTCTTTCAGCTTTTTGTTTACAATTTTATAGTCTCTGGTAAGGCTTTTATCCACATCCTTTTAAAGGTCTGTGGTAGCTTGAATGAAAATGGTCCCCGTATGCTCATTCATTTTAATACTTGTTCAAATTTTGCGGAACTGTTTAGGAATGATTAGTAGGTGTTTTAGCATTCCCAGATGTGAGCTCTTTGCTACTGTTCCAGCACCATGTCTATCTGCTGGCAGCCATGCTACTCACTAGTATGGGCATGGGCAGTAACCTTTTGAAACTGTAACTGTAAACTCTTCCTTCTCTAAGTTGCCTTTATAATATCTTATCACAAGCAATAGGAAAGTAACTAAACTAGAAATTGATACAGGAAGTGGGGTATTGCTGTGACAGACCTGACCACGCCATGTTTGGAAGGAATGTGGAAGACATTGAGACTTTGGATTAAGAAAGTAGTTGAATGCTATGTGGGGCTTATTAGTCTATTCTAGTAAGAGCTCTCAGTTACTGCTCCTGTACCATGTCTGTCTGCCTTTTGTCATGTTGCTTTCTACCAGTATTGTCTTGGATTCTAGCCTTTTGAACCTGTGAATCCCAAATTAAATGATTTCTTTTGTAAGTTGCCTTGGCTATGTCTTATTACAGCAGTAGAAGTATAACTAAGACAGGATTCTTGGACATGTTCATAGTTGTTGTTCTGAAGTCCTTGTGCTTTTTGTAGGGTTTATTATAATAAGGCTGCTGGCTCAGGCAGGAGACAGATTTTCTTGGTTACCCACTTGTTATTGTACTTTGACCTTGGTGTCTGGCGATATGATCTAGATGTGTGGTATTTTCTGATGTACGTATCTGTTCCTGCCTTTGTTGGGAGGTTGTTCTGTTCTCTGATTGCTCTTGCCCAGCCTGGATTCTAGCCAAGTATGGCCATTGTGAGGTCTCTAATAGAGAGCATTCTGAGGGTTGGATGTGAGACACAAAGGAATGGAGGTAGACCAAATGGAATGGCTGAAAGGTGCAGTTGGGGAGAACTAAGGAAGCCCTGGGTCCAAACCATGAAGACAAATCTCAAGAGGTTGAAGGTGGGCTGTGAGGACTGTATGTGGATTTTAAAGTAGAGAACAGTCAGCACATACTTTTAAAGTCTAAAACGTAGATATCAGAAGTATTTCCACTTGGATGGAAGGATATCCTGGGACTAGGAAGCCCAGGAACCACACAGCTCTGAGGGGAGAAGGTATCCCAGTGGAAGAGCATCCTGAGACAAGGGAGCTCAGTAACCACACAGCTCTGCGAGGAAGCCTCCTCAGCAGAGGCAGTGCACCCAGGGGAGCGTGTCCCCAGCTGAACCAAGAGCTCAGGAGCCTAACTCCCATTTCTTTCATCTCTTCTCTTCATTGTTTCTTTCCTTCTTGGCTTTGATCAATGAGAGATCAAACCTCATGAAAGAAATTTATTGGAGGGTCCAGGGTGTGGATGGAAGAATCCAGGGATGGTTGTCCTTTGCTCCTGGGAACAGATACCAGGGAATTGGACAAAGGGGCAGTGCTTATATAGGATTTCTGAGGGGGCAGAACTTCTCAGGCAGAGATTTTCAGAGTGAGGACTGGTGAGGTTCCAATTTCTGAGCTTGAGGAGGGTGTGTGTGTGTGGGGGAAGCTTAGAATTGATGTGTTTTCCTGTTCAGAAATTGGTGTGTTTCCTCAGGGATTTCTGGATTTTCCTGCTAAGAGATTGGTGGCATTTTTTTTCACCATCTTTTTCCTGCACTGGGCCCATGGGTTAGGGTGGGAAGTCATTCCGTGTTGTAGCTAGCTTTTGCTGAGGTACCATCTTTGTGGGGCTGCTGGGAAGTGTGGGAGGGGAGCTGGAGAGGAACTGCTGCCACTGTGAACAGCTTCTGTGGGGCAGCTCCTGCAGTGATAGTTCACTAAAGCTGTAGGCTGAGGCAGGAAAGAAGTGTTGCCACTGTTGACAGCTCTTGAGGGCAGATAAGGGAGTATGCCACTGTAGACAGCTCACCTGGAGGCTGCAGTCTGAGAAGATATGGTGCTGCCATTTTGACAGGAGGCCCCAATTTGGACAGTTCCTGTGGGACATTTACTACAGCGGCTTGGGTGGGAAGGAGGGACTTGTTTCCACGTTGATGGCCCTTATGAGAAAGAGACTACAGATATCAATAAAGAAAAAAATTCCCTCATATTTTTTTTTTTTTTGCATAGAACTAACTTTTTAAAATCTGTTTCCCTTGGTGTATTGTTTTCATTCAATGTTTTTAGCCCATATTTTCTTAACAGTAGAATTTTCTTTTCTATTTCTTTAAAAGACAGTTTCCTGGAACTCATTCTGTAGATCAGGCTGGCCTTGTTCTCACAGATCCACCTGCCTCTACCTCCAGGGTTTGTGCTACCTTTGCCTGGCTTATTACCATGTAGACTTAAATTGTTTTGAAGAGCTATCCAAAAATTTTGATTAGATTTTCTATAATTTACTTACTTTTGTGTTTATGATTACTCCTTAATTAAAATATTTACAATGGTCTATAAAAGGAAAAATGAATTTCTTTTTTTTTTTTTTTTTTTTACTACTTAAGCAGTCTTTAATGAAAGCCGTGCATGAGATGTCTCTACTCCTGCATCTTCTCGATCATTTCTTCTTTGTATTTGCCCTTCTCCTTTCCTACTTGCCGAGACTTGGCTTTCCTCTCCAGGATCTTCTTGCGGTCCTTGTCCAGCTTTAGCCTGGTGATAACTACCTTGCTGGGGTGGATGCCCACGTGCACAGTTGTGCCGTTAGCCTTCTCTCGCTGGACTCGCTCAATGTAGATGACGTATTTCTTCCTGTACACTTGGACCACTTTGCCAATCTGCTGGCCTTTGTAGTGTCCTCGAACAACCTGAACTTCATCATCCTTTCGAATGGGCATAGACCGAACATTATACTTCTGTCTCAGTTCTTTGGAAAGAGGGGAAGACATGATCTTCCTCCGAATGTGAGACGGTGCATTGAAATGCCGTTTGCGGTTCTTGCTTCGGTCAGAAGTCACGAAGGGATTGAATTTCATTTTGGCGGCTGCGATCCACCGATGGCCGCAAAAGGGGAAAAATGAATTTCAATGAGTATTAGACTTCTGCAAACTGAGGAAGTGAGAAAATTGTCTATTTAGTGAAAAATTCTCATTACCGAGGGTACCTGAAAAATTATCATACTTATTTGATGTAGATTCCCATAGTGTACTCTTCCTCTATTCTTCAGGAATAATTAGGAAAAATTAGGAAAAATTTGAATCAAAATTGAGTATTTCTCCTTTAATTGCTCCCTCATGAATGCAGCATTCACTATGAAATTTGTAAATGCTATCCATAAGTACTGATTGTATATCTGACTTAATAGAAGCTTGTCAGCTTTTCTGAATATTTTTCTTGTGCTACTCAGTAAAAGACATCTATTATATGACAATGTCAGAACATGATTACACATTAAGAAAGCTACTGACTGAAAGAACTGTGGTTTTCAGAAGTTTTTTTTTAAATTCCTGTCTATCCCAAATAAGCTGACAGCTTTCTTTAGCTTCTTTTTGGTGTAAACCCACATGTTTATTATTTCAGCTTCGGAGAGCATATTGCATTTATGAGCTAGACCACTGGGGTTTCATGCTGAGCGAGGAACATCGTGTGCTATATTTGAATCTATTTCTCAGAGCATGTAATTTCCTAGAAGACATCTCAGTAAGAGAAAGACTGCTGATGTTAAGATATTCTTGAACTGAGATTTTGGTCCTATGTGTCTCTGAGTAAGAACATTTAAAATCTTTTAGCAAAAGATCTTTTCTTTTCAACAAGAGTTTAAATTGGCATTACCAGTCAAATTTGTTCTACACAAAACACTAAAACTTTTAAAAATGAATACTTGAATGTGGAGTTTACAAAGTCCTTGGTAATGACTCAAATACATGTTTAAAATTATAATTTGGTATTATCCAAAAACATAAAGAAGCTACTTGGTTTTAAGAAAAATAAGATAATATGGCAGATGACTGAGCAAAAAGGAGTTGTAATTGTTAAAACATATTAACTAAAATTGTACGTTTTATTTTCTTAGAACAGTTTAGATTTATTTTATTTTATATGCACGAATGTTTTGCTTTCATGTGTGTATATATATTATGTCCACCCTTGGTGCTTGTGGAAGTCAAAAGAGAGTATTGTATTCTCTGGAACTGAAGTTTTGGACAATTGAAAGTCACCATGGTAATGGGCATTGAACCTGGGTTCTCTGTAAGAACAACACATGCTCTTTCTTTGTTTTTGTTTTTGTTTTCAGTTTGTTGAATTTATTCATAAGCAATTTATTTATTTATCCATTCACTTTACGTCTCAATTGCACCCCCTTCCTCTTCTCTCTCCCTTCACCCCAGGTACCAACCCACCCTGGCACATCAAGTCCCATCAGAACTAAGTGCATCCTCTCCCACTGAGGCCAGACAAGGCAGCCCAGCTAAGGGAAAGGGATCCGAAGGCAGGCAACAGAGTCTAAGTAAGAGACAGTCCCCACCCCAGTTGTTGAGGGAATACATGAAACACATGCTCTTACATGTTGAGCTATCCCGGCTATTTTATTTTCTAAAAACAACAACAACAAAATCCTCTTTTTGATTTAAAACTGAACAACATCAAAGATGGTTAGTATAATTTTGCTTCTGTCTTTATACAAACTTCTTCCCCACAATGCCATTTATAACCAGAGTTATAATTTGATATGCTAATATACTGAGACTATGAACTGAAGGCTTTGCAGAGGAGAATATTTTTATGGCTTGAAATTGAGTTGCCTGTTTCTTCAGGATATCTTCTTTTTAAGCACTAAAATCACTGATCAATATTCTGTATTTTTTATGAATTAGTAAAAATTAATTTTTGTACTTAGTCTTAGGTTTATTCAGAAATTTAATTTTCTTTTTCAAAATGATTGTTTTTGTTTGAAATTATCTTTTGCCCTTTCTGTAAATAAATTATTTTCTTTAGAAGAGTCATTTTTTTTTTTGACATTTATCTTAGTTATTCTTGGTGTATTGGGTAGTAGTATCTTTAAAAGTTCATTATACCACATGTTACCATTCAACCTAAGGACATTCTGTAACGGAGCTATGCTTTATTAGAATTTAAAATTGACTTGATTAAAAAGCATTTTAATTATTTAGAAATATAATTGTGTACTACGATTCAATTCTTGTGTATGTAGACATCTCAACACATTGTTTCCTCATTTTTTAAAAAAAATTATTCCGTCACTGACTTATTTATTCGTGAGTGCCTCATGCATAGCATGATGGTGGGAGAGACAATAAAACAGAGTTAGAGTGATGTACGTCATACACAGGGAAGAAGTAGAGGATGAGTAAACCTGCTGAATTTTGGAAACAAGCTGGATTATAGGAGGAATGTACAAAATTTTGTCCCAGCTAGAATATGAGGTTTAAGGCAGGAAGAGTTAGTATTTTGTTATGAGAACTATAGAAAGCCATTAAAGGTATTTCAGCAGAAGTGTGTATAAAGCAAAAGTCAATAAACTATGACTGTGACTCCTTTTGCTTTATTTACTTTTTAATGAACCACTAGGAATGCTTTTACATGCTAAAGTATTTAGAAAAAACTTAGTAGAAAGATACCAATTATGATACCTGAATGATAAAAAATCAAATGTTAATATTCATAAAGAATGATATTAGAAGAGAACCATACTTAGTCTGCTCATTGGAATAGGATTGCTTTTTCACTCAAAGAGTACAATAGTTACTTCAAAGAATATAGGATCCACAAAACCTAAAATATTTATAATCTGGCCTTTTACAGGAAAATGTTTGCAGAGACCTGGTCTAAATGTAATTATAAAATTTTGGAGAGATTCATACCAGCTAGAAAGCAGTCTCGATTTTATATTGTCCATAAAGAACCCACTTAAACATTAATGCAGATATAAATAGGTTTTAAAAAGTAAGAAATGGGGGATGGAGAGATAGTTCAGTAGTTAAGAGCATGGGGTACTCTTGGAGAGGTGGCAGGTTCAGTTCCTAGCTACCACATATTTGGGTTACAGCCGTCTATAACTCCAGGTTAACTCCAGTTCCAGAATATCTAATACCACTTTCTGACCTTAGCAGGTATGCATGTGTTACACAGACACATGCAGGTAAAACAATTACTTTTATACGCATAAAAATAAACCCAGCAGTGGTGGTAAATGCCTTTAATCCCAGCACTTAGGGCTAAGAATTACATGGTTTCTTTTTCTCTGTATGATAACTAGTGTGTCTTTTCTTTGTTACTTGGTATTCAAATAGAATCAATCTATTCATGTGATGAATGAAAAATAGAGGTAGAAACTTTGTGGGGAAACTTTCTAGCTGTGTTGTGAAGAATTGCCTAACTATAGTTTTCTTTTTAAAGATTTGTTTCATTTTATATATGGTATGTATATATGTTGTCAATAAGACCCTAAAGGCATAACATACTTGAGTCATAGAACAAATAAAGTTGGTGTTGACCTGGAACCATAATCTGACTAGCTTTCATAGTGCTAGAAGGTACTCTGCATACTAGTGGAGGAAAAAATTATTATTAGTCACACCCAGCTGTCAACTTTGTGAGCTATGATAATGATCTGGCTGGCAAGACATTTTCATTGACACAGTAGTGGTACACATGCATGGGAGTCACCAACCATTTTCTATTTGGATTTAAGGTCTGCTTTACAAGATAGAGCTCATGACTGGTATAGAACCAATAATTAGGTAGATCATAGGCCTTATGGGAAAGCCTAGTGCTATGAAGACGCTAATGGGTTATAGTAGTAAACTGATTTCTACTGAGTTCTCATTATGTCCATATATTAGTGCATCTTTCAAGCATCAAAGAAACTTTTCTTTGCAAAAGGGGAGGTTTTGAAAAAAGGCGTAACAGTCTTAAACATGTATAAACCCACAAAAAACTGAGAATTAGAAATAAAAGCTGACAGAACAGGAATAACAAAACAAATCCACCATTGTATTTGATCACTGCCGTCTTTGCATAGACTGACAGAACTCAGGCAATCAGTAGAGATGTTGATGACCTGAATAATACCAGCTATCTGGACCCATTTTTTTTTTTTTAATAGTACATTTTAAATTGGATGTGATCACTCCTCTAATCTCTATACTTGGGAAGCTGAGGCAAAAAGATTAACAAGAGTTCATTCTGGGCTACAGAACAAGACCCTATCTTCAAAATAAAAAACTAACTAGTAAACAATGAATGAAGGAAAAAGAACTTTGTATATCACAATAGATACTGCTTTCAAATTCACACAAGGTGTTTATCATGATAGGAAATGTTCTCACCTATAAAAAATTAGCAATGAAATCTCTTTTTTGGCACTTCACAAATCATTTTAATGACTATTCATACTTTATATAAACTGGCTAGAATGATTCTTATTTGCAAAAAAAAAAAGAGGATAAGGTAACTATAGTAAAAGATTCAAATGTGGAAAATGCTGAATTTGTTCTGTGACAATAATGTAATTAAAGTAGAAATCAGTACTAGGAAAATATATATAGTGCACCAAAGCATTCAGAAATTGAGCAGTTTAGTTCAAAACGGGCTATTGAGGAATAGATAAGTATAGTAGGTAAATAAATATGTAAAAAATACTCTGATTGACCAAAAAAATGAAAACATTGTTCCAAAGTTTGGTGTCTGCAGCTAAAGCAATATTTGAAGAAGTATGGTTAGCATTATTAAGTCTTTTGTTTAAGGAAATAAAGGCTTTGCAATCCAATGCTTTGTTTTTACTTTAAGGAAAGAAAAAGAAAAAGCATAAGGAAGAAAAAGGTGAAAGTTAAGAGCAGAAATTTAAAAAAGAAAAGAAATGGGGCTGGAGAGATAGCTCACTGGATAAGAGCACTGACTGCTCTTTCTGAGGTCCCGAGTTCAATTCCCAGCACCCACATGGTAGTTCATGATCATTTAAAATGGAATCCGATGCCCTCTTCTGGTGGGTCTGAAGAGAGTGTACTCATATAAAATAAATACTTACATCTTAAAAGAAAAAAAGGAAAATGAAAGAAGAGAAAAGGAAGAAAGAGGAGAGAGAGAGAGGGAGGGGAAGGAGGGAAGGAGGAGAGAGAGAGAGAGAGAGAGAGAGAGAGAGAGGGAGAGAGAGAGAGAGAGAGAGAACAAGAAAAAAGAGGCTTAAAATGGCAAAGCTTTTACTGCAACAACTATGGTGACTGGAATTTTAAAGAAGGTTAGAGTTACAAGTATAAGAAATAAAAGATGGAAGTCATATCTTCAGTCATTATCTTCAGATATTAAGAGTTGCATAAAGGACTAGTTTGAAAGGCTTACATTCATTGTTCAACAGTTTAGGTGAAATGACAGATTCTACTACAGTTATAGACTACTGGAATCCACTGAAACAGATATGAATGGTAATATCTGCCATATTAATGAAAATATTTTATAATTTGAAATCTTTTCACAAAGAAAACTACAGGTCTGTATGGCTTTTCTGGACAGCTGTACTAGATGTATTAGGAAAAATAATAGCAACTGTATGGAAACTCTTTTTAGGTAGTCAAAGGTAGTAGAATACTGTCCCAAACTCATTTTTATAGCGTTAACTTGATAATCTGATATTTAAATCAGATAAAGACTATAACCAATAGCCCTCATGATCATAGACATATAGTTCTTTAAATACAACATTAATAAATTAGATCCAGTAGTATTTCAAGAGGTACTACATTGTAACCAAGTGGGCTTTATCTTTGTATCCTGGAAATGAAAGTCTGGTTTCATATATGAAATAATATGTGCACTCATTGCCTAAAGAAAAAAAGTCATAGGATGATTTGAACAGATGCACAGAAACCTTTTGATAAAATTAAACACCCATTTTTGATTTTTAGAAAAATCTGTCAACTAGGAATGGCAAGGAAATTCAACTTAAGTAGCATCTATGTAAAACCCATAGTTTAGTACCATATTCAGTGGTGAAAGAATGAATGCTTTCTACCTAAGATCACATACCAGGCAAGGGTATTGACTTTAATACTTCACTGCCATTTTGAAGGTTTTAGTCATTATAAAACCATAAGAAAAATATATATAGACCTTACCAATTGAAAAGGGAGAAATAAATTTCTTGATTCTCCGATGATATTATTAGCTACATAAACTTACTACATTGACAAAAACTATAAAAACAAGACCTCAGGGACTAGGCAGATGGCTAAGTAGGTAAAAGCACTTGCTGCTCAGGCCTGTGATAACCCTTGGAATCCTTTTTGTTTTTGTTTTGTTTTTTTAAAATCATATATGTGGCTGGAGCAATGGCTCAGCAGTCAAGAACATTTATTGCTTTTAAAGAGGATGTGAGTTTGTTTTTCAGCACCCATAGGACAACTTACAACAGTATGTGACTCTTATTCCAAGGTATATAGAACCCTCTTCAGGCACAAATATTACAGAAAGCAACAGAAGTAGCCAGCCACAAATACAGAAAGAATTTACTTACTAGAAAATGCATTTATGTTAGAAATCCATTTATACTCATTATTCCATTTCAACTGTCGTTATAGGAGTTGTTATATGATATGACCAAAAAGGATTTAAATAATGTAATTAATGATGCTAAATGATTTGAATAAGTAGTAGGAATTCTTACATACGCCTCTCTTTGCTCTCTTTATATTGCTTACCATTGGTGGCTCTGGTCACTACATATATTTAAGAGGAATAATTGTTATCGTCTGAGAATCCCTGTAGCATGATTTAAGTGCATGAATGTGTATGCAGTGAAAGTTGATTAGGAAAATGTTGCCATAGTATGAAGAATCTAAAAAGAATTACTAGATCCATGAAATTAGCAAATGAGGATCCTGAAGAGTTAGATAATTGATAATTAAAGAGCAGACCCCTCAAGGCTCATGATATACGTAGATCAAAATGTGTATGCCTATAGGTGGGCACACACAGACACATAAAGTCAGATACATAAATCTTTAAAACCTGCACAATATTTTCTGCATGTATCTCATTGTATTAAAATTGTTCCTAAAATTACAATATTCTTTTAAGATCTGACTTTTCATATTATCCTAAGAGAAGGTCATTATTACAAAAATAGTTGTAGTTTTTCTGGATTTTTCCAAGGACCTCCAGTAATCCTTTAGCTATCAAATCATATATATGTACTGCATGTCTACAGGAACTGATAGAGACCAGAAGGAAAGTCAAATCCCTTGGAACTGGAGTTACTATCAGTTGTGGGTCATTCATTGTGGTTGCTGAGAACTGAACCTGGGTTTTCTGCAGGAACAGCAAGTACACTTAACCACTGAGCCATCTTTCCAGTCCCTTAATTTATTTTTAAGTTTCTCTCTCTCTCTCTCTCTCTCTCTCTCTCTCTCTCTCTCTCTCTCTCCTCTCTCTCTCCTCTCTCTCTCTGTGTGTGTGTCTCTGTGTGTGTCTGTGTAGGGACATGTGCACTTTAGTTCACATGGAGGCCAGAGGAATTGAATTTCCTGACGTTGGAGTTTTAAGCGGTAGTGAGCAACCCTACATGGGTTTTGGAAACCAAACTTGGGTTCTCTGCAGGAGTATTAAGTGTTTTCAACAGCTAAGCTGTCTCTGTAGGTCCTATGTATATAGTTTAAAGAATTATTACAAGGCTGGAGCATTGCTCACTGCCAGTATTGATCAGGCACCTCTTTTGCTCACTCATTGTTACTCTTATAGTAGTTTTACCCATTGCTTAGTCTTTTCCTTTTTTGCCTTTATCACCCATCTACTATTGATCAAAATTGATTTTGCAGTTTCAAAATTTCATGTAAATTGCATTCTGATTTTTCTTATCACATGTATGTGATTTATTCTTACTATAATATGAAACTATGAATTTTGAAATATAAATGTAGCATTCCTATAAAATGGAAAGATCAATATTATTTTAAACAATATTTTTCGCTTTTTTATTGTATTAACTCTTTTAAGGTCTGGTAGAATTCTGTGTTTAAACTAACTCTGAGCTTATTTTGGAAAAGAGCATTTAAATCACTGCTTCTATTTTACTAAGGGCTATAGATTTGTTTAAATTTCTTATCTAATCTTGATTTATCTGGGAAGTAGTATATAGTGAAAATTACCAATTTCTTTTAGATTTTACAATTTGGTGGAGTACAGGTATTTAAAACGTGTATAATTCTCTGGATTTTCCCAGTGTCTGTTGTTATGCCCCCCAACCCACACACACACATTCACAGACACACACATGTATTTAATTTCTGTTTTACTGATTTTAGCCCTAAGTTTGATTATTTTTGCCATCTACTCGATTTACATATGATTTCTTCCTTTTGTTCTAGAGGTTTTAGATGTGCTATTCAGTTACTAACATGAGAGCTCTTCAGTTTTTTAATGTAGGCATTAGTGCTATGAACTTGCTTGCTAGAGCCATCTTCATTGTGTCCTAAAGTTTGGGTATGTTGCGTATTCATTTTCATTCAATTCTAGAATTAATTTCTGTCTTGATCCATATTTCATTCAGTAGTGAATTGTTCAGTTTCCATGAGTTTGTAAGCTTTCACCACAAAACCTTTCACCCAAGATTTGTCCTGCCTACAAGATATGGAGGGATAAAGATGGAACAGAGATTGAGGGAATGGCCAAACAATGATAGGCTCAACTTGAGACGTACACTATGGGAGAGAACCAACCCAAGATACTATTAATGATACTCTGCTCTGTATACAGTCAGGAGCCTAGCATAGCTGTCTTCTGGAAGACTTCATCTAGTAGCTAATGGAGGTGGATGTATCAAATCACAGCCAAGTAATAGGTAGAGTTTGGCTAGAGTTGTGGAAGAGTTGGGGGAAGTACTGAGGGACCTAGAGGGGTCAAGGATACCTCAAGACCTAGAAAATAAATTAATCTGCCCTCATGGAGGCTTCCAGAGACTGAACCACCAACCAAAGAGCATGCATAGGCTGGACCTAGGCACCCTACATATATGTAGCAGATCTACAGCTTGGTCTTCATGTGGGTCCCCTATAGATTGAAGCAGTGCTACCTTCTTTTGGATCCCTTCCTTTCCTCTTCTTGGGCTTCTTTGACTGGCCTCAGTAGGAGAGGATTCACTTAGTCCTGCTGTGACTTGATGTGCCAGGTGAATGTGCAGGTTAATACTCATGTGGACACCTCCCTTTGAGGAAAAAAGCAGGGAGAGTGGGGAGAGTGGATTCCAGGGTGAGAACGGGAAGAGAGAGGGTCTGCAATCAGGATGTAAAATGAATATTCCACATTTATTTATTTATTTATTTATTTATTTATTTATTTATTTATTTATCTATTTATTTACTGTATGTGCTGTTTGCAACCCCCCCTCACCTCCCAGTTCCCCCTTCACGTAGCCCCTCCCTCTTCATTTTCTTCACCTCTGAGGAGGGTGAAGACCCCCTTGGGTACCAACCCACCCTGGCACATCAAATCTCTGTAGAACTAGGCACATTCTCTCCCACTGAGGCCAGACAAGGTAGCCCAGTTAGGACAGCCCCAGCTCCAGTTGTTGGGGGACTAGTATGAAGACCAAGCTGCACATCTGCTACATATGTGTCTCTGTGTGTGGGGTGGGTCTAGCCTATGTATGCCCTTTGGTTGGTGGTTCGATCTTTGGGAGCGCCCGAGGCTCCAGGTTAGTTGATTCTGTTCTTCCTGTGGAGTCTCTATACCCTCTGGATACCTCAATCCTTTCCCCTAACTCTTCCATAAGATTTCCAGAGCTCTATCTAATGTTTGGCTGTGGGTCTCTGCATTTGTGGAGCCTCTCAGAGAACAGGTATGCTAGGTTCCTGTCTGCAAGCATAACAGTATCATTAATAGTGTCAGGGATTGGTTCTTGCCCATGGGATGGGTCTCCAGTTGGGCCAGTCATTGGTTGGCCATTTCCTCAGTCTCTGCTCTATCTTTATTCCTGCATTTCTTGTAGACAGGACAAATTTTGGGTGTTGTGGGTGGGTTAGTGTCCTTATCCTTCCTCTGGGTGTCCTGCCTGGCTACAGGAAGTGGCCATTTTAGGTTCCATATCCTCCCACTCCTAGGAGTCTCAGCTAGAATAGCCCTCCTAGACTCACTGGAGTTTCCCCCATCCCAGGTCTCTGGCATGTCCTAAAGATGGTTCCCTGTGGCCCTTGCCTGCTGCTCATTTCCATTTACTCTGCATGCTGTTTCTCCCCAGATCTCCCCACACCTGATTTCTTCTGTCCTCCCCTACATATCCCCTTTTTTAATTTTTAAAAAGTTAAAACAAGAAGATATTCTGTGTATTCCTTTGGTGATAGGGGTCAGAGTGCAAAGAGAGGCCATAGCAAGTGTTCTGTTGCTGGGAGTGAGTCAGGGGAGTTGAAGGGAGGCTGCAGCTGGTGGTTTACTAGGGAGTAGATTTGGAGGGGTGGAGGGAAAGATGAAGATCTGCAGTTAGCCTGCCTCTTTCCTGGCTGACCTCTGGCCTTCAGGTTTCCAGGGAATGCCTGTTGAAGTTGAGGGCTTGGATAAAACAGTGAGTGTGGAGTAACAAGGTTTAGAGGGGAGCTGTGTGATCCACTGGAGATGGGGCAGGGTGAGGAAGAGGGAGGCGGCAGCAGGTCCTTTAGTTTAGACCTGAATGTAATACTGGGGGATTAGATTTGGAGGAAAGTAGGGGTGAGTGAAGATCTGCAGTTAGCCTATCTGCTTCCCTACTTGGAGTGGACTACAGGTTCCCAAGTAATCTTTTGTCCTATTTTAAAACCCTAAAACCTTTTTTTTCCCCACCCAATCAATACTTTTGAAGTTGCTGCTGTATTTGGAAATTGTTTCATTTACTTATTTTGTTTTTAGCTACATATAATAAGAACCCAGTAAGCATCACAGAAGTACTAATAACCTCATTATTTCAAGAATATTGAACCTTATAAAATCTAAATTTTTTAAAAAATATGTAATTTATTTATTTTATGTATATAAGTACACTGTAGCTGTCTTCAGACACACTAGATCCCATTACAGATGGTTGTGAGCCACCATGTGGTTGCTGGGAAATGAACCTCTGGAAGAGCAGTTGGTGCTCTTAACCACTGAACCATCTCTCTAGCCCCAAAATCTAAATTTTTGTTTCTCAGAGTATGATGAAAGATCTGAAAGGAGGATCCTAACCTGAGGAGAATGCTTGCAACAAACCTGGACAATATCATCACTGTAAGATGTGCTTCCTCTCATGGATCAACAGGCCAGTAGAGATTGGGAAGACGAGATAGTGTATTAACAAAAGTTAGTGTATAGAAAAATGGTAAATTGCCTTCACATCTTTAAACTGACTTTAGAAACTAAAGTAGCGTCTTTGAAGGCACAGTGTTCTTTTATATCCCTGTGTGGAACTTCAGAATAATGAAGGTAGTTACTTTGGTTAAAAGGTTAATTTAAGAAACTACAAAGTTAAAGTCGAATTCTGGTCATTTTTTTATTTTCTTGCATTAACAATTTTTCGAATATGGCATGATTTACTATGGCATCATAGAAAGGCAGCATTAGAGAGTGTACATGGCAGGGTAAAATTAAACACATGCTCACAATCAAATTAATGTATCTCATCTGTCTTCAACTAATAACAATCTGTCATGTTATCTATCTGAGTAGGGGCATAAACAGTTTATTTTGTGTTTGGAATAACTTCCTGGAGGTAGTTAATGTGACAAGTAGTTTGTTTGAATTGAGTATAACCAGATCAACACTGTAGATGTTTCCTTGATAACCTAAAAATTACTGTGAAAATCTACACAAGTGCTGTATTTATATTTTGCTTTTACTTCTTTAAGTTCAGTTGTGGCAGCCTTTATAATCATTTTACAGAGAATGTTGTTGCTGCTGTTATATGTGGTCTGAGTCAGAGCAAAAATAGTTGATATTTTGAATGCTGTCTTCTTTGACAGACACTGGATATTAATAGTGTAACTAATAAGCATCATAGAATACTTTTACATTTTTACAAATCATAGACACTGATTTGAATGAAAAAAGTCATTAATTGTAGACCTTATTACGATTGGATGTTGGAAAAGAAGTACATGGGAAGTCAGGAAGCTGCTGAGTTTAAGGCTAGCATAAAGATAAGGTGTGTTATAAGCTGTTTCAAACTTTAAAACTGAGTATTATTTAGTCTTCTCATCAGCTCTGATTACATTTTATACAACTAGGTTTTTAAAATCTATTGTCTATTTATAGCTTTGACCACAATGATCAGTAGCTGTGGAAATCCTGAATAAGGTGAATGAAATGCAGTTCTATTTCAGCCTCCTGACTTGCCTTATTTTATATATTTTAATACCTTATTTTAATCCTATGGGTCTCAGATCAAGGAGGAAGGTCTTTCACAGCTCCATGGCTCTCCTAGATATTGTAATTGCTTACCTCATTCTTCTCTTCATTATGAGGTTGTCTATCTGGTCACCTTTTGCCTCTTAATTTTGTATTATGATAATGGTTATAATATCCTTATTTGTTTATTTGGGTAGGTATTGAGGAGAGGGTCTCCATATGAGGCCCAGGATACCATCTTTACACTATATAGCTCAGGCTGGCCTTAAACTCATTATGTTTCTGCTACAGCTTTGTAAGTACTGGGATCTCAGCTGTGCATCACTGTGCTCAGAGGAGTCTTTCATTTGCATGTCAGCTTGTCTATCACTGTTTTCTCTCTCACAGCCATGAAGGGTAATGTGTATAGTGTTCACCTATTTCTTCTTTTCAATAACTTATTTTTTTATTCACTTTACATACAGATCACAGCTCTCCCCACCCCGACATCTCTCTGACCTGCCCTTACAGATCTCTCCCCCTTGACCCTTTTCCCTTTTCTGAGAAGGGGAACCCCCACCCCAATCCCTTGGATTCTACACCACCCTCTCAATTCTATTCCCCATTCTTTCACAGGACGATCTCAAGCCTGATGTTACACTGTGAGCCTCTGCATCTGTTTCTATCTGATGCTGGATGAAGCCTCTCAAGAGACAGTTATGCAAGGCTCCTGTCTTAAAGCATAGCAGAATATCATTAGTAGTGTCAACAGTTGGCTGTCTCCCATGCGATGGGTCTCAAGTTAAGCCAATCATTGGTTGACTCTTCCTTCAATCTCTGCTCTCTTTATTCCTATGTATCTTGTAGGCAGGACAAAATTTGGGTTGAAGGTTTTATAGATGTGCCTTCTGCCCTCATTGGAAGTTCCAACTAGTTTCAGGAGGTGACCACTTCAGTCTCCATATCTCCAGCTGCTAGGAATCTCAGCTAGGGTCACCCCTATAGATTCCCCATAACTAACCCTGTACTAGGTCTCCAGATACTCTCAGAGATGCCTTCTACCAATTCCCATTTTCACTTCCAGCACCCCCTACCTGATCTCTATCTCTGTATCCCTCCTCATACCCTCTCTCACCTAGTTCTCTCTCTCCATCCATGTCAGATGACTATTTTGTTTCCCATTCTGAGTGAGATTTATGCATCCTCTTTTTGGATCCTCCTTATTACCCAGTTTCTTTGGGTCTGTGGATTATAACATAGTTATCCTGCACTTTATGGTTGATATCTACTGAATACTTACCATGCGTGTCTTTCTGAGTCTGGGTTACCTCACTCAGGATGATATTCTCAAGTTTTATCCATTTGCCTGCAAGTTTCATGATGTCTTTGTTTTTAATAGCTGAATTGTATGTATCCCATTGTGTAAGTATACCATATTTTCTTTATCCATTATTTAGTCAAGGGACATCTAGCTTGGTTCTAGTTTCTGGCTATTACAAATAAAGCTGCCATGAACATAGTTAATTAAGCAAGTATCCCTGTGGTGTAGTGGAGCATCTTTTGGGTATATACCCAGGAGTAGCATAGATGGGTCCTGGGGTAGAACTATTCCCAATTTTCTGAAAAACCACCAAATTGATTTTCAAAGTAGCTGTATAAGTTTATACTCCCACCTGCAATGGAGGAGTGTTCCCCTTGCTCCACACCCTTGCCAGCACGTGCTGCCACCTGAGTTTATGATCTTAGCTATTCTGATGAATATAAGATGGAATCTCAGAATCATTTTGATTTGCATTTCTCTGGATGACTAAGGACATCGAACATTTCTTTAAATGCTTGAGAATTCTCTGTTTAGCTTTGTACCCCATTTTTAAATTGGGTTATTTGGTTATTGATGTGTAATTTCCTGAGTTTTTAAATATATTTTGGATATTAGTTTCCTGTCAGATGTAGGGTTGGTGAAGATCTTATCCCATGTTGTTGACTGCCTATTTGTCCTATTGATGGTGTCCTTAGTGTGTTTACCTATTTATTTGTGCTCATTAGTATAGTATGAGGCAAAATAGGCACTCCTATTGGTTTCCTAAATTTAAGATATGCTTTATATGTTTATTTTTAAAGATTTATGTATTATTTACTTTTTTATGTGTATGAGGGTTTTGTCTACATGTATGTGCATGTACTGATGCATGCCTGATGCCCATGAATAACAGAAGTTATCAGATCCTCTGGAACTACAGTTATAGACAGTGATGAACTGGGTGCTAGTAACTGAATCTATGCTTTGCAAGAGCGGTATACTGCTCTTACCCACAGATCCACCTCTCCAGCCATATGTTACCTGTTTTAAATACGTAATGGAAATATCTTATATATTTTTTGTTATTTTATGTGATTCTTATAGCCTGCAGTTAATTTGAATAATTGGGCTGATATAAATGTATACGATTCTTATGACTTGAAGGAGGAAGAAAAAGCTTGACTACCTATGTATACTGTACTGTCTTCTACTTTGATATTTAAAGATGATATATATTTAGGATATTTAGATAAAGATATAGAGTCATTCATATATACAGTGTGGGAGCAGAAAGTATAATATTTATAATATCTGTAAGAATGTAATATCTCTATCATGTATAGCTTTCTTCTAAATACTTTATGAATTTAGAAACAGTTAATATCTGTGTGACCAGTGGAAGTGTTTTGAATTAAACTGGAACACTTAAAGGTTTTCTGATATATCCCATCCACAAGGACATGTGTGTGTTCCTAACTATGTAAGTACAACATACTCAGTCTGTATAATGTTAATTGTTTGTATGTTTTCAGGGATGATGATTTGATGGTTTGAGACAGGGTTTTACTATGGAGCCCTGGCTCTCCTGGAAATTGCTGTGTAGACCAGGCTGACCTCAAACTTAAGAGATCCTCCTACCTGTGCCTTCCAAGTACTGGGATTAAAGGTTTATACCACCATGCCTGGCAAGAATATATTCTTTACTACCAACCTTAACTTCTTGTCCTGGAAAGAACTATGGCTACATGCAGCCCGTGTATCCTTTATATTTGCCCTAATATAGATAATTAAGTAGTTGAGATTATTTATTTACTTACTTACTTTGAAAAGTTTACTTGTGTTTTTATTTGTGTGCATGTTTCTCCTTGTGTTTCTATGTGTGGGCGGGTGCCCGAGGAGATCCTGGAGCTGGAGTTACAGTCAATTATGAGCTGCAGTATGGATGCTGGGAACCAGACTCAGATTCGCTAAGAGAGCAGCAAGTTCAGCTAACTGCTGAGCCATCTCTCCATTCCTAGAAACAGTTGTTGCTTAAATGAGACTTCTTATATGTGATATCATCTTCTTTCTTGCTCAGTAAAGTTCAACAGTAAAGATCATCTTTTTGGATATGCAATATTTGCCTGTTACTGGAATTATACAGTATTATTCTTTTAATGACTGGCTTGTTTCATTTGGCCCAATAACTACAAGTTAAAGTCTGAGACAGAATTTCTTCATCTTAAAGGCTGACTAACCATTTTATACTTATCACTTTGGTTTATTCATCTATTGATAGACATATACATTCATTTACATTTCTTGTCTCTTGTCTTTGGTGGTGTTATGAGTGTGGGTATGCAAAAATTCTTTTTCAATACCCTACTTTCAATTTTGGAAGTAAGATTGATAGATCACATGGTAACAAGTCCTTGGATTTTCTGAGTGTCTTCCATATTGTTTTCTACAACACTTGTGACATTCAACATTTCTGCCGTAGCACACAAATGTCTCAATGTTTGTACACTTACCAACACTGCTATTTTTTAAATGTTTTATTGATTCTTAGTGAATTTCACATCATATACCCCAAATTCCACTCATCTCCCTGTCCCTTCATATCTGCCCTCTGCCCTTGCAACTTCCCTATAAAAGAAAACAAAAAATAGAAATAAAAAACAAAACCCAAGAAAACCATCTCTCCATGGAAACTGATGCTGTCTGTTACAGTGGGTCACATAGTACACTCTTTGCCTAAACAGCTTTTCTTTCAAATGTTAATTGAAATACATCATTGATTTGGTTTGAGATCTCTGACTTTTACTACACTACCAATTCTGGATCTTCATAGGGACTCCTTTAGGATATCCTGTTGTTGACCTGTGTTATTTTGGCCCTGAAGCTTTGGATCTGTGGGACCACACCCTTCATGCATCCTAGCATTTCATATATGGGGTGGGTATCCACCATCTATGGGTTGTGAGTGTGTGTGTGTGTGTGTTTGTGTCAGGGGGGCTTCTCTCCCCTACTCATGTCTATCAACATGATTGGGGTGGGTCAACTCAGAACCCTAAATGTGGGCCTGGGTAGAAGCTGAGTTGATTAGTTCACCTGCACTCCTGCACAGCATCACTGGGGCAGGTTGTCCCACTATGCTCAGGCAAGGGACAGAGCCAACTTTTCTGCTCTCACATCTTTAGAGCTGGCTCACCCAGCCCCACCACCAGAGACAGCTCTACAGTGCTACCCAGGTGAGGCCCTCAGCCAGCTTATCCACTTGCTATAGGAGGGGTGTGTGTGGTGGGTGCTTTTCTCCCGCACTCATGTCACTATCAACATGACTTCAGGTGTCATCCCAGACTAGTGATATCTTCATGGACTTTGCTGGTAACACATGTCTTGGACATCAACTCAGACTCTGGGTGTGATAGGACTGCAGATGCAGACCCCTCTCTCCACACATGTATGCAGCAGCATGGGCCTTGATGTCACCATAGCCTCAAGTGGTCGCACAGGCCACTTAGATTAGTATGTACCCCAGACATCCACATGGTCTCAGGGGGCAGCCCATGCCACTGACATCCACATTGTCTTTGGTGGTAACTCAGGCTTTAGACATCGACATAGACCTCAGCTAAAGCAGGACTATGGGCCCAGACATGGCCCTCAGTGGCAGGACTCAGATTAGTTAGGCTGCTGGTGACAGTATGGTCCCAGACATCAACTTGGTCTCAGGCAGCAGCCCAGACCACTGCCATCCAGATGGCCACTAGACATCAGCACAGACCTTGGCTGCATAGGCTCTGAACCCACCAAGTCATGGTCCTTGGCAGCAGCCAGAGCCAGGACCTCTCCTTGGCCAGAGGCAGTTGCATAGGCTCCTCATAGCCTCCTGTTCCTCACTGCCATTGTGTGTCTGGTCCCACCTCTCTCCACAGTGCCCGAACTGCTCTGCTTCACTTTCTCTCCCATCTTTCCACCCTGTACTCTCTCTGTCCTATCCATCCATCACATATTTGTTCATTGTAGTGGTGCCCACTGCAGGCTGGGGTGGGCACTTGGGTTTCTCTCTTTGGTCACTCCAGGACTGTGGGGGCTGCAGGCTGTATATGTATATATATTATTAAATATTAATATATATTGATATGGGAGTCATTCTAATGTGTGTGAGATATGCTTTCTGCTGTCTTGATTTTCACATCTCATGATAATATCATGTTGGAAGAAATGTTTAGAAAATCATTTACCTATTATTAACCTGGATGTGTTTTCTGTTGTTGAGTTTAAGACTTTCAAAAGTATTTTAAAAGTTAAAATGTATCTTCTGCATAGTAATACCTTGGTGATTCTTTCTTCACTTTCTTGATTGTGTGCTTTATGTGTATGCCTTGTTAAGTGTGATGTAGTTCCATTTGTTTGTTTCTTCCGATGCTGGGTTTTCAATCTCCTATCTGAGAAATTTATATTAATTCCAATGTCTTGAAGCTTTTTCCTTGTTTTCTTTCAACAGTTTTGAGATTTGAGCCTTACGTTTAGGTACTATAATCCATTTTGAATTAAGTTTTAACATATGACAACCTTCTATCGTCATTCATTTGCAAGTCAGTATCTAGTTTTCCCAGTATCATTTCTTGAAGAAATGGTTCTTTCTATACTGAATAGCTTGATCTTTTTGCTAGGCATTGTCTTAGTGTATATGTGAGGCTTTCTCTGGGCTTTCTGTATTGTCTTGGAAGGCTTCTTGTTTAGCAAATGTGATGGCAATCTCAGCATTTATTTGAAGGCTTATCTGTTTCCTGGGCTCTTACTATGGTAAAGCAGACTCTAGAATACCACTACACTGTGAATAAAATAGACCTTACAAAAAAACCATAATGTGTGAAACTATTTTTTTGTAGTTCTTGGGTCAAGTTAATAATTTAACTCGGGGAAAAAGCAAGGAAGAGCAACGAGCAGCTTCTTCAACAATTTGTGTTGCAAAGACAGTATCATTAAAAACACTCTTTTCAGGGATTCATTAAATAGTTGTGCTTTCTTTTCAGAATTATGTTTTCATCCTACTCAAAGTAGACAATTCTCTTTGTTGAGAACCTACATCATTTTTTTCTTTAGTTCTCTACAGAATGTCATTTTCCTTGACTTCAACATTGAAAGAGGGTGAAGCAAATACCAAAGATGGCCTGCTCAAACTACCTCTACTTTAGCTTAAATAAAAAAACATACCATACTACATAATTAGTTCTAATATCTCATGTGATGGTTATTTTTGATTTATCTTGATGGGATCTAAAATTACCTAGGAAACAAGTTTCTGGAGATGCCTACAGGGAATTATTTACATTAGGCTGGTGGATGTGCTCACTGTGGATGGCATCATTCCATGGTCTGGAGTCTCAGAGTGAGTGAAAGAGAAAGCAAGATGAGTTCATTCCTGTAAACATGAGTACTGTATTTACATCATTTTCGTCCTACTTCTCCCCTCAGCACTCCTACTTACCTCAAATCATGGCTGCTTATTCTTTGTTCCACGTATATTCATATAAAATTATAAATACAACTTGCTGAGTTCATTTTTTTTTTTCATTCACCCAGGAAGGAATAAAACCAAACCAAACCAAAAAAATCATCTCCCTATTTTCCAAGGTCAGCAGTGAAAGTGGGGTGCAGGATTCCTGTGCTGGTTCAGCACTCTCCTAGAGAAACTTTAGCCTTCAAACTAAAAACTCAATATGATTTTCAATGAAGCCTTTTATGAAATGAGAAAGCATATTCAGGTGATAATCACTTGCAAACTTCTAAGTTTTTACAAGTTGGCTAAGTCTTTTCCTCAGGAAATCAGTTTACATTTTTAAAAAAGTTTTCTCTGTTGATTCAAAGAGCTTAGTTACTTTTTAAATCATGTGACTATATTTGTTGTGCCATTTGATATCATTAAATAACCTTTAGACGGTTATAGTGTTGTGCACGAGAAAGCATTCATTACAGGATTTCATGTGAAAAAACTAGTGTGCTATTAGTATTAGATATGATTCTATCCTGTACTTTAAAGGCCAGGAAATATATCTTGCTCACTATCTTCAAAGTTGATGCTATTAACAGTTTGGAAAGTAGCTGGATCTTTGTGAAACTAAACTGTAGTGTGAATAAATTAATGTTACTATATAATATAAAAGATTTCAGAATTGTTCTAATTATTAAATTGTCTTGTAAGTAATTAAACTATTTCCAGCCAAATATACTTGTGTTTGTATGTCCCAACATCAGTTAGTAACTGTGCTTAAATGTAGTACATTGACCATATGTGTTTTGAACTTTGTCATGGTGTGTGAATTTATATAGGTTTTGCTGTAGTATAGTAACACATATTTTTGAGCACTTACTTGCCCGTCCTTGTTCACGATCTAATTCTGACTAACTCTGAAAGAATATTTTTAATAGCTATATTCATTATTCGCAGTTTATAAATATGGAAACTGAAGCACAAAAAAGTTTAAAAAATTGCCCAATATTACATAGTGGGAAATGATATTGTAAAAAAAAAAGTTTTAAACATGTTAAATACATTTTTTTGATTCTAATATTGAGTTTTGTTCTCTAACATTTTTTCTAGTTGACTTGGAGCATATGCGAACAGTAAAACCTGATAAACACCTAAAATTTTGCCTGGAAAATGGTTTTAGTAGCCACTTTGTTTCAGCCAAGACGGGAGACTCTGTAAGTAAAACAATGGAGTGTGTTGTAAGTGATGCTTTGTCTTTCTACTGTTCTGAGAAGTACACTCCTACTTCTTTCTGTCTTCCTTCCTTCCTTCCTTCCTTCCTTCCTTCCTTCCTTCCTTCCTTCCTTCCTTCCTTCCTTCCTTCCTTCCTTCTTTCTTTCTTTCTTTCTTTCTTTCTTTCTTTCTTTCTTTTTCTTATTATTCTTTAACAGTCCAGTCACTACCTCACTAACTGTCTGCCCTCCCACAGTTCTTCATCCCATTCCTCCTCCCCCTGTCTCCAAGAGGATGTTCCCCCTCCTCCCAGGAAGTACAGTTCTACTTCTTAACAAGGAACACAGTGATACTCTTGGAGGGAAGACATAAATAGAACATATGAGAATGCTTATTTTGGTTAGTTAATTTTATAGTTGATTTAACAAGAATTATAAAATACCCAAGTCACTCATAATTCTGGCCTTTAGGGATGCCCACTCAGACCCTCAGAGAACTCTCTTGTGTCTTTTCACGGAAGGCCTCACTGTGCTGCTTACTTTATGGCAGGTGTGTGAGTCTGATTGTCTCTATTGCGCAGGTGTATCTTCTCGAGCTTGTGCCACAGGGCTGATTCTGTATAGATGTTGAGTGGTAGAGATATGGTTTGTGAGCCTAAGTAATGATATTTCAGGTCTATCATTTTAACCAAAACTTAGTATTTGTTTAGTTCATTAAACACTAAGATCATGGTCTAGTAGTTTTATATTGTGTTCCTTTTATTTAATGTTTTATCTGTAAAAATTTTCTCATGTCATTTAGTGTTATAAAATAAATTTAATCATTTATTAAATGTTCAAAAATATATTTATGCACTATTTTTTTCTAAATTTCAAATTTGAGTTTTATTAGGAAATTTTAGTAACTTTTAATGCTTTATTTCCTTTAGATAGATTCCTTGACTGGGGATTGAAACATGCTACCAGATGTTCACCAGAAAGACTAAGTTAACCTATTCTTTTCCTAGTATTGTAAGATTTCTATTCCACTGGTCCTTGTAATACTAAGGATTTAATTGGTTTTAAACCTTTGCCCCAGTGGTAGAGCAGTACACATAAGAACACAACAATTTACAACAATAAAAACCTTACTAATTTTGAATTTCTTTCATGAATGTTTAGATTGAAATTTATTAAATTTTACTAACTATTCACTTTCTACTTAACCACTTATATTTTTATTGGTTAAACAATACTGTGTCCACATTTATATTAGAGACAGTAACTGATTGTTATGACTCTTGCGACTATTTTTCCCTGTCCAGTTTTTTTTTTTTTTTTTTTTTTTGTTCATTTGTTTGTTTGAGATAGGGTTTTTCTATGTAGGTCTGGCTGTCCTGGGATTTGTTCTGTAGATCAGGCTGGACTTGAACTCAGGGATTCACCTGTCTCTCTGCCTCCCAAGTGCTGATGTTAAAGACATGAATCACCATTCCTGGCTGCTGTCCAGTGTTTTGTTTGACTTAGGTTTTTTTTTTTTTTTCCTTTTCATTTGGTGCTAGGGTGAGGGCCTTACTTATGGCTGTTAATTTTTTAAAAAGTAATAATTGTTTAAAGATTTATTTGTTTTTATTTATGTGTATGTGCTTACTTATGTGAGTTCTTTTATGTGCCCCACATGAGTGCAGGACCCATGAAAGCTAGGAGAGGGCATGGGACCCTCTGGAACTAGAGTTAGAAGTGGTGTAAGCCACCACCTAGGTGCTGGGAAATACCCTTCCGTCCTCTGCAGGAGCAGTAAGGACTCTTAACTTCTGAGCCTTCTCCTCAGTCCCCTAGAAATAATTAAGTTAGGAAACTTGTGACTTGTATTTAGTAAGTGATCCTGAGGTGAACTGGGCTAAAAACGAGGTTGGATAGTTATAGAGCAAATGCATGTTATACAGCAGAAATGGTTAGGGCTGACGCTCCAGAGATTATAGAGGACCTGGCAAAAGCCAACTACATATTAAAGGATGTTTATAGAAATGTTCATAATGTATAGCTGTAATGGACTCTATCACTTCTTTACCCTGAACAGATAAAACACAGTAAATAGTACCAAGTTGTTTTACTTAGGGAATAATGGAGAGTTTGGACATTGATAAGAGAACCAAAAGTGTTAATGGTTTGGAAAGCAAGACCTGTTAAAACAGACTAAACCCAGCTCAGTAGACCAGCGTAGAACTGATAGTAAAGTATACCAGAGCTGTAAAGTATACATTAACTTATTTTCAGTTTGAATTGTGGGAGTTTATTATGCTATTAGATGTGTTGGTGTGTTCTTTACATTTGTCATTGTAATTGTTATGTTAAATCCTTTAAAATGGGGCTAGAGAGATGGCTCAGCTGTTAAAAATACTTGTGGCTCTTGCAGAGGACCTTAGTTTGGTTCCCAATATTCACATGGTGGCTTACAATCATCTGTAAACTCCATTTCTAGGGGATCTGACACCTTCTACCTCCGCAGACACTGGGTACATATGTGCTGTACATAAATACATGTAGGTAGAAAACATACATAAAATAAAAGTAAATCCATAAAAATCTTTTAAAATGTTTTTGTTAATAAGCGTGTGTTTAGACTGATTCAATGAATTGCTTGGATTTTTAAATTGTGGTTTAATTCTTTAAAAAATGATTTCATTTTATGTGTTGCCATATTTGACAAATGGAGCCATTTTTGGAATACTTGGTGTTTATGCTTCTTTAGAAAGTTCAGTATACGTGAAGGTAACTGAAGCATGCCTGTTTTAAATCATTTAAACCTATTTTTGTTATGTAGGTCTTCCTGTGTTTTCAGAAAGTTGCAGCAGAAATCCTGGGAATCAAATTAAACAAAACAGAAATAGAACAGTCACAGGTGATTATCTTAAAATTTATATTTTAAAAAGTAATGAATTTCTTGTGACAATTTTTTATTCATCAGTTCTTCCCCACTTATTCTATGTACATGTCACCCAAAACCTTGGAAGTAGATTACATGTATAAATAAGTGTTTATTGCAGAAGATGGAAAATTAATTTTTACAAAATAATGATAGTCTTGCAATTTTGTCCCTTTTGGTGGAAAAAAGTGAATAAAATTTTATCAGTTCTTAGTTAGTGGATTAAGGTTCAGAGAATCCTGTTTTGTGTTTTCTTTTGTGTTTTTCTTTAGAGAACCTGACTGTGTAGCCTCCCCTGCTTTCACCTCTGAAGTGTAGGGTTATAGGTCTCTCTTAGTTCTCTAATGAAAAGATTCCTTACATATAATGAGGTTTCTGTTTTTCTTTTATGTACTGAGTATTTACACTCCACTATTTTAGTTCTAATCTAGATTGCTTCCATTTCAATTGAGTTATCAGTACATTTTGTAAGTTTTGTAAGAAGAAAATGGGAGAAAGAAGATTTTTTGATACAGCAAACCTTTCTGGGGAACTGCATAATGTCAAGGGACCACAGTGCAATCTAAGCACAGAGGAAAAAACTTCACAACAAAGCAGGAAGATGCTTCAAAATCCATACAAAAAGCATTTTAGCTTCTGAATTTAGGTTATAGTTTCATTTGCATTGTTTACTCTCCCTCTCCTTCCTCACCAACCACTCCCCTTCCCCTGGGCGGATTTCCTTCTATCACAGTGTAAAAATTGGGACTTTTGTTTCTAGTTTCTCAGATTGTTCAGAGTAGTAGTTAAAGCTTTGGGAGAGAAGTTTCATTTCCCTGAGCCACTTCTAGCATGTCTAGCATTCAGTTCTTCATTCAGTTCATAGGCAGTCTGTGAAGAAAGCACGCATTCCTGTACTTTTTCCTTCAGTCTGAGACCTTTGCCATGTAGACTTTAGGCTCTCAATACCAGATTTAAGCCTTGACATGTTTACATATTAGTTAGTAAACCATGAATTTATGTGGTTTGATTTAGACATACATTAGTTTCTTCAAAACAAAAATTCCTATAATGTCTGAGCTGTATAGGCATGCTAAAATATATATTCTTTATTATCTAAAATATGACCCTGCAAAGAGTAGGTGCACTAGATTTTTGTTGCGGGTTAAACTATACAGATAGTATAAGCTCACAATCTTAAGGAGACCTTGCGGAGTTCAGAGTTGTCTTTTCCAAATATTGCTCTTCGGAAGCCATTGTAAGTACTGCTCACCTTCCCTGAGGAAGGCACCTCTCATGTTTGTTGTACCCTAACCCTCACACACTGAACACTGCTGACTGTATTTTTCCAAATATCCTTTTTTTTCTATTCATTTTTTAAATTTAAATGTATATTTTCAAATACTTTAAAACTTCTGGGTGTGGTGGGCAACACTTTTAATCCCAGCACACCAGAGGTGGAGGCTCTCACATCTCTCTGCTTTTGAGACCAACCTAGTGTATATAGCAGTTCTAGACCTGCTTGGGCTACATGGTGAGATCAGATCTCAATTAAATAACAGTGAGATTGAATCTCAATTAACAAACAAGGAAGGAAGTAAGCAAACAAGCATTGGGGCCTCAGATATAATCTAACTAAGCAGCTTCAGGTTGGAAAACAGCACATAGCTTCATGTGCAGAAGTCAGGAACCCCAAGGAAAATATGTCTTGTGGATTATTTGTTAATGTGACAAGTGAGTGATGAGAGCTGGTCCTTTCCATTAGTTAGTACCTTGACCCCAGTGTCTTACACATAGCTCAGTAACCTGGCTATGTTTATAAATAATGCTTAAAACAATACCTTGCTTGATGAATGACTTATTTTTTCACACTATTATTATGGCGGTCAAAATCCCTTTGCTTCATTGTAACCTGTAGTTTGGTATGAAACAGTTATGTTGAGGGAGTTAGATTATGGTGTATTTTTTATTGATGTGCCCTGCTTCTGTCTCATCTGTCAGTTAGCAATGCTTCTGTTGATGGTACCAAGCTAGGTGTCTGGTAAGTGAAGAATCTTGTCCAGAATTTATACTATCCAGTAGAGAACTTATGCTGAACCCAGTTAACCTCCCACATTTATACACTACAGAGTCCTGCTCATTCACTTTCAGTGTTTATCAAATCTTTATTAAGAAAGATCTTCAAAGACAGTTATTCATGTTGAGGTGTTTTCATTTTAGTGAATGAAAATATGCTGTTAGGAAAGGGGAGCTTCTGAAATCAGGTCTGTGCAGTCATGCAGAGAGTCCTCCTCACTTCAGATTCAAGGACCTTGTTACTTCTCTATACATGGTTATCCCACAGAGACCTATCCCCAAGGAGAGAGCAACTAATGTGTAGTATTATGGTTTTGTTTATTTAGCAAAATTCTTGAAAGCAAAAAGCTATTGTGCCTTAATATTGCATTTCATTATTTGTTTTCATGACTCACAATTGTATTTGGAGTGATTTCTATATGAAATTTGGAAATATGGAGGTTGTGATTAGGAGGATGGGAAGTAATCAGCAGAGGAAGCCCTGGGGAAGTAAAAATGACAAATATGAAAGCTGTAAAGGGCATGCACTACCTCTGATTGCTGAAACAACAGGCTTCATCCTCCAAGTGTCTCCACAGCATCCCACTCACTAGCAGAACACCTAGCTTGTGTGACAGCTGGTTCTATTCTTTGCCCAGTAACTCTATAGTAACATAGGAATAAATCTGTCAGGTGGTTTAGTCGTGCACGCCTAGCACAGAGTGACTGACATAGTAGATCATCAGCAATGCTTGTCAAAGGAAAGGAACAAATACTTCCACAGCCCTTTGCAGTGCAGGGAAGTTAAAGTCGTCTATTTCAGTGATTGGACAGATTATCAAGAACAATGTGTATTGGGTCTCTCTTACTTTCCCTTCCTTTTATGAACATTCTGCTAATTCTTTTGTGACATGTTTGAATTCATCGGTTAATTTTCTTTTTCTGCTTGGTGTTTTCTTCTATTGTCAGTCATTAAACATGCTTTTCATTTTGTCTTTCTCTTTCTCTCTTTTTTTTCTTTCTCCTTCATCTTGTTTATGTTGTACGGAATTGACAGCGTATTGTCAGGGCAGAAATAGTCAAGTACCCGGAAGAAGATAACCAACACCCCAGCTCTACTCAGAGTAGAGTCTGTTCAGTACAGTAGTGCAGGTACTTTATGGGTGAATTATTGTCATTTGGGGAGGGGTGAGGGCTAGTTATATTACCTTGTTCTTCCTTATGCAGGAATATTATTAATTAAAATGACATAAGTCTTGGTTTAGAACTTTGAAAAATTGGTCTTTTACCAGGAAATTTATAAATTAAACAAGAAATTGAGAACAAATTAAAATATCATTTCAGTTACTTTCAATTATGTTTATCTTTATAGGTTTTTATTACACATGTAGTGCATAGGAGTGAAGCAGTTATTTCATTAGTAATTACTTACCATTCTCCTCCCTCACCCCAATATTAAAGGTTATTTAAAATTACTTTAAAGAAAAACTTGAATTGCCCTTCTTTCTCGGTCTGTGTGCATGGACTTACTAAAATCAAAAGAGAGCTTGTTTTTATTTCAAATTTTACTTAGAGATGGCATATTAGACATTTTGCTAAATTCATTGTTTTAGACTGAGCATAAGATGGAAGTATGTAGGTATCTTTTGGTTTAAGTTGACTTATAGGCATGGATATGAAGTGACTTTTAAATTCCTCATTATGTCATGTTTTATTAGAGTCATTATGCATAAACCATAGTGAACTATTTGGCGTATTTTGAGAGGAATGTTTTGAAAACTGGAAACATTTTTTAACTGGAATTTCTCAGGACTTTTCTGTTTTCTATGTGAGTCCTTTAAACACGCCTCTTTTTCTAATTCACAAAGTTATGGCCAAGTGTAACGATCACAAAAAGACTAAAAAAATAATGAAAATCTTTGAAATGGTGATATCTTATCTATCAATTAAATATACATGAATGATTTAACTTGTACTAAAATTATAACCATGATTCAAATCTTCATATTGATTTGTGAGTTTGTAATAAAACTTGTGATAACTTCAGTAAGTATTAAAATTCATAACTGAATGACTTCCTTAAAAAAAAGGGAAAGCAAACAAGAAAGTCCCAAACCTGACTGTTAATTCTGGCCGATTATTTTTAATACCAACTCCTGTTTCATTTGTGATGTTTGTTGTTAGACATTCGCCAGAGCTCAGAAAACAATTGATGCTCAGGGGCCTCTTCTGATGTCTTGATAATAACTCTTTTCTTTTATGGCAGAGAGTGGTGAAGGCAGATATTGTAAACTACAACCAGGAGCCCATGTCAAGAACTGTTAACCCACCTCGGAGCTCCATGTGTGCAGTTCAGTGAGCACACACTGTACTGATAGTTCTGGCTGCTCTTCCCCTGGATTGGGCCCAAGCTGCCGAGGACCATGTTTTATCAGTGACTGTCTCTGTAGTCAGCTCACACTTCCTCCTGCTCTGCTCCTTCATCCTTTAGTTGCCTCAGAGTATCGGGCAGCTCCCTGGACTGGAAGGAATTCAGATTTGGGACCACACGTTTTGAAATCGGAATGGAGAGTCCATTCTTTGGATTGAGACTGCCTCCTCGCTCCAGAAGAACCATGTTGCTTCTTTATCTCTTTACTTCCTCCTTTCCCAGATATAAAAAAATTTAACCAGATATGAAGATGCTCCAAGCTTTGATCATCATTTTCTATCTGAACTTGTGTATGTGAAAGTGTACTTCAGAGCACTGATGGTGAAAGCTACTCAAGAGGGTGTTCCTTTGCTGGCTATTAAGAGTAAAATATACAAAGCTGTATCTAATTGAAAGTGCTTCAAATGAGGCTATAATAGAAATATTTTTTCATTTTTAAAAGGAGCCTAATGTGTTTATATTGTAGTTTATAACTCACAAGTAGTGAGTATTTGATATTGTATTTTTACTACTGTATCATGGTCATTGCATATTTTATCATATTTGGCTTAGATGGCTTTATGAATTTTGATAAATGGTTCAGCTGATCCTCCACATGGAATTTCTCCTACAGACTGTATGAGAGTGCTTCCAGATGAGTCATGATATCCTTGGATCACTGTGGATCGATCACACTGTACCTGGTGTTCAGATGTTTTTCTCACATAAATAAATTTATTTAAATTACGTTTTCTGGAATTTTCATTCATCTTCCTTTTTGTTACAGAAAAACAAAGTAGATTTGAACACATGGCTAGCAATCTTGTGAAGTCTAGTGTGCAGCCAGTTTCTTAAGAGTTCCTAGGCATTCTGTTGGTTTGTTTATAGTTGAGCCTGTAACTTGACATTTCTGGGCCTCTATCGGCCCTGACTCATTTTCTGCCTAGCTCATGCCACTCTTGGGTCTGTGCACATAAAACTGTGAATTCATTCCTATCTGTTGGCCGATATTCTACTTTCTGTCCCAGCTGCATAGGTCCCACAGCTAGGAATCCTTCCCTCTTGTCCTCTCCCATACCCCCTTCTTTCCCACTTGCTTCTCCCACAGTATCTGCTTCCTGCTCTGTCTTCATCATAATTGTGCTGTTTTGTGCAAAGGCCCAGTGCTCAGCACATACTTGTTACTAAAGTAGGAATGACCCCCCCAGCTCCCCCACACACCCTCAGTCCAAACATACATGAAGCTATTCTCAGCTCTATGGCATGAGCATCAGTACTTCTAGGATACTGCCTTCCCCTTCCTGTCCTGCCATACAAGGAACAACTTTTCTCTGTGAGCCTTCTATTAGTTTTAGAAGCCATGAGAACACTCAGTGAAGGACAGTGTCTGGTATCTCTCCTCTCATGTCCTTCAATGTAGGCAGTCTCTGGAGACTTGTTACAAGGGTGTGCCAAAATTTGTATATTTGGATTTAAAGCTGTTAGAGATTTTAGAAAATTCCATGTCCTACATGTTTAAGGGAACTGAACTGAGGAAATAAAAAGTATTTGCTCAAGGTGATGGGATATGAGAGTTAGACCTGGTTGAGCAGCTGTCTCTGCCTCAAGGAGCTACAAGGTTAAATATTAAAAACTGTGAATGTACTCAGAGAATGTTGGGTTAGTTTTTCATGCTATTACTATAATAATAATTCAGTACCCTTTGAAGCTGTTCAGGTTGATAAGCCCTTCATCCTTGTCCGCATGCTGTTCCTTTCAGCTTATGCCTAATGTTTGCAGGCAAGGGCATTTAGGAGAAGAGGAAGCTGAACAAGTGAGAGCTGAACCCTCAAGGATTCTTCTGTGATCTTAGGAGAGAGAGATTTGTTGGTGGTGATGTTCTACATGCTGCAGTTGATTGCAGCCCATGGCTAAACTACATTTGCCATGGCTTTTCCTTCAATTAAGGGGTAAAGCATTCCCTTTGGCCCTTTTGTGATGGCTTTTATGTGGATATGGAAACTTGAGAAATTCAAACATTTCTAACTTTTCATGGTCACATGATAGAAGCTGAGCACTGTGAGGATCCAGGGACAACAACCAGAAGGGGCTGTGGTGGTAGTGAACATTGTATGGTTGTGTGTTAAAGTTTGAACTGACTGCACCTGAGCAGAGAGACGGGAGATGCTGGCCCTTGTAGGCTTGCCTTTAATCAAGGAGAATTCCAGGACTTGTCACAGGCACTGTTTTACTTTTATAGCAACTGATGAGAAAAGAATCATCCTCTGTCATGAAGGGAAACTGGAGCCAAGAGTGAGTATCCTTGGTGAGTGGCACGGCCAAGAGCCATGTAAAATGCTTTTGAACGAGAACAGAATTGCCTGATATGATGCTTGCTGGTGACACTCAACTGATTTTTTAGGAATCAAGCAGCTCAGGGTGTGAGTGGTTCTAGAGAAGTGATTGGCCCGTGAAGTGCCATCTACTTTCTCAGCAATAACCACCTTGATGAGGAGCATATGTCTTGACCACTAAGATGAAGATAAATTAATCCCCTTTCCCCCTCCTTCTTCAGTGGTATTGGTTTTCTGTATATCAATTGTGTTCAGGTATTGAGAATCTTAGTACAGATAAAGCAAACACAAGCTGCATGCAGAACAGCATAGGGGAAGCAGCTTTCTGAATTCTGCATTACCAATTTTTTCTATACTTCAAGGTTTATTTTTGAAACAGTAATGTAGAATCCATGTTCATTTTACTTTGACGTTTACCTCTCCTGTCTACAGTTTTTAATTTAAGAAATTATAAGTTTTTCCCATCTAGTTTTAGACATGTCCTCTCTTGAAAGCACACGCTATAATATTTCAAACATATTGTGGTCACTTCTGCTGCTTACTGAGCTTTTGAAAAACACAAAAGTCTATACCCAGTACTGGTCGTTGGATGCTGCTTCTCAAGCGCACTCTCTATTACATGTGGCCGACTGCTCTGGAGTGGTTTTGGAGTGGCCTGAAGAACTCCTAGGATTGCTTTATTATTCCAGGAAGTAAGCCAGGGCCCTTTAAAGTTGATCACTGAAGCATCGATAGAGCATGATAAAATAAGATAAAATAGAATGTTTAAATGTTTGTGATATTTAAAATAGAAAACCTATGCTAATGTGGGCTGTAATGTAAGATGTTCTAAAAAGTTTCAAGAGTCAAGGAAAGAGAAATGCAGGTCTGTCACGATAGTTTTCAGTCAGTCTGCAGCCACAGTTCTTCCATTCTTGATACAAGTCCCCCAGATTTCCAGCCACTCTAGTTTTAGGGTCTTTATTAGCTTAAACCCGTTAGGACATAGACTCTATTTGTACCTGTGGTTGGCTCAGAGATAAGTGGCTAAGTCTATCAGGACTAATGAAACACTGGAATGTGTGCTGAACTGTCTGAAATAGAACAAGAAAAAACAAGACAAAACAAAACAAAAAAACAACAAAACTCAAACCAACCAACTGAATAAGCCAAATCAAGTTGTCTGAAGATTCTACTCAGTGGAGTAGGATGAAAGCTCTGAGGGACACTGACAGCCGTCTTGAGATCACAAAGGGAAAGCCAGCACAAGGACAGGAGTGGAGCTTACAATGTAGAGGCAGGACTGGGAAGGGTCAGCCATAATGCCCTCCTGGCTCAGCCTGTGCGTTGAGCTGTTTAGTAGTAGTTGCCAATTTTCCTTTATCCTTTTTTCTAATGTATATTTCTTTTAAAAGTTTTCTTCATCTCTAAGCAAATGATTCTTACTAGAGAATTTGCTTGGGTTCCCAGACAGATATCAAACTAGATCTTTACAAAGTAAGAAATCCTTTGTTATGATAGATTATATCTTAAGGGGAAATGTGGTTAAAACCGATTTTAAATAGGAGCAAACAGGGCCCAAAGCACAGCACAATTACCACCAAGAATTAGTGTAATCTTAGGCTGCATTCACAGTCTGAGCACTCGGTGGTAGTCTGGAGTCAGCAGGTCAGCAGGGCATGAGGTTCTGCATTTATATTAAGCTCTCAAGTGATGCTCATGCTGCTAGCTTGTTTGTTTTGTCTTTTTTAAAAGTCTGATTTGCAAGAGATTGGACTATGGCTACATTTTCTCCCATTATGGCTGTTCCTCTTTTTAGAGGATAACAGGACATTTCAAGGAAGGTGAGGAGATTTGACACCGTATAAAATAGTTGAAAGAAGACCATGGTTAGTTAGTATGGAGGGAAGAAGGCCAGGGTAAGATGGCCTAGATAATGCTAGTCAGATAAATTAGAATGGGCTCTAGGAGGAGAGTTATGTTTCTGGAAGTAAGATAAGTAGGGAGAAGTAGAGAAAATTCAGTCTGGCCTAGAAAAGAACCTTCAAATGTTTACTCCCCAAAGATGTAAGTTTTGTTGTCTGTGTTGTTGCCCTCTGTTGCAGAGCTGTGAACTTCTGCTTCTCAGGGCTATGTAGCTAAAAGTTAATGAGAAATACTAAGAGTATAAGACAACGAGGAATGGTAGTGATTAGTAATTAATAAAGGCCTTCTAATGTAGTTTTAAAAGTTCTTTTGGCCAACTAAAAGTTACATGTGAATAAAGCCTTTCTCAGCACACATGGAACTTATATGCAAGGTAGAAAATATGCATTCCTTTCTCAGACCATTTCCCTCTTTTAGAGAAGCTTTTGACTTTTTTTGTAGGAATGGGGCATTTTTCTCTGTCTTGCACAACCAGTCAAGTATTTACATCCTGGATACTGTGAGTGGCGGTCTGGTGGGTAGCCTGGACTAGACCTACAGACCAGGTTGTAGCTCTATGCTTGTATGCTTCAGCTTTTGGCTGTACAGTTGGTGACATTAGACTATTTGCCAAACTTTGTCAGGAGGCAAAATCACAGTATTTAGGCTGGGGCTAGGAACAAAGAGCACATAGACAGGTGTCTTCCTCAAGGAACTCCTGGGCTAGAGGAGTAAGCAGGTGGGCTATTGAAGTTTCATGTAATCCTCAGTTTCTGGAGACTCCATCCATGGGAAAGATGAGATACATGGACCACGAACAACAAGTTATTTCACATGAAGACAGAAAAATGATCACTGCCTGAGAGTGACAGCCCTTCTCCACTCACTGGAAATGAACTCATCTGTGTGCTGATAGCCTTATGCACTGAGCTTGGATCCACACACTGGTGTTCTTTCTAGCTGCAATGTACCAGCTTTCTAGGCTTGGGAGTTAGGAATAAGAATATTCTTCCCTGATTCCAGGATGTTTTCATTACTGTCACATTGTACATGGAAGTAGAACCATCTATACATAGTGTGGGAGGCATATACCAGCACAGTTAGCCACCTTTGGTTCTGCCTCTTGACTCCCCCTTTTAATTCATAGTGGCACCCACAGATTTTAGGTGGTGGGACTTGCTGGTACTATGTCTCTCAAGCCTTCCCTTTTCCACCAATGTAGCCCTCAGGCCCTGACACCTGGATTACCCAGAGGCCTCCACAGTGGCCAGCATACACCACTGTGGGAATGAGTTTGCCCATGAGTTTATCACTCTTTCAGATCCCCTCTGTGGTCCCATATGGCCGTTTCCATCAAGGGCAAGTAGATTCCTTAGTGTGACATTCAGAATCCTTTACTGGCTTTCCCACCAGCATCTCTCCTTCAATACTAGAGCACTTTGTTCTAACAGAATGGATCCTATACTCTTACCTAGAATTTCTCCAAGAAGAGAGACATTGCAGAGGGCAGTTAGGAAGTTACCTGCCAGAGAGCCTACTGCCATCCTGGTCAGTCAGACCACTTAATCTCTCCAGCTTGGTTTCCTTATCAGAAGAAACAGAGGCACCGGAGCAGAGCATTATAGGGAGTTTGCTGAGTTAGTTACCCCCATGGCTCACATAGCACAATGCAGGTGTTCTGTGTTACTCATAAACATGTTCCTAACATAATGTATGGTATAGTCTGTCTTCTAGGGGACCGCTACGATTCTCACCTCGTGATGTTCCCATCTTGGTGACATCCTTTTCATTAAATTATGTAATCCCATAGTCAGGAAATGATGAAATGAACTGAAGATTCAGGAACTGAAGAAATGATGATGTGTGATCTCCAAGGGCAGGCCACTAAAAATACTGCCACTTTCACCTCAGCCTCTTGAATGACTTCTTCTGGGAAAAGCCAGACACCATGCTGTGAGGACTCTAGTAGTAGGCAGATGTGTAAGACATTGTGTCTGACAGTTTTTTAGTGCAGCCAGCCTAGAATCATCCTCCAGCACCAGTCAGGCTTTAATGTAATTGAAGCTTTGCCCTCCTGTCAGAGTTCACTCTCAGAGAAGTAGCCAAGTATCTTAGTCAGTGTCCTATTGCTGTGAAGAGACAGACACCATGACCATGGCAACTCTTATAAAAGAAAGAATTTTACTTTGGGTTTCAGAGGTTTAGTCTGAGGTGGGGGGAGCACAGTGGCATGCAGGCTGACATGGTAGCTAAGAATTCTACATCTGAAGGCAGCAGGAATAAAGACACTGGGTCTGGTTTGAGCTTTAGACAACCCCAAAGCCCACCCCCAATTCAAACTTTCTCCAACAAGGTCACATCTATTACAACCCTCCCATTGATGTCAGGCAAGGCCATCCTCTGCTACATACATATCTGGAGCCATGGAACCCATCCTGTACACTTCTTGGTTGGTGGTCTTGTGTCTGAGAGCACTGGGTGGTCCAGCCAGCCAACATTATTCTTCCTATGGGGTTGCAATCCCCCTTCGTTCCTCCAGTCCCTCCGCCAGCTCCCCTACCTGGGTCCCCTCGCTCAGTCTGATGGTTATCAAGCATCTGCATTTGCATTGTTCAGGTACTGGCAGAACCTACCAGGGAACACCCACACCAGGTTCCTGTCAGCAAGAAGGCTACACTTCCTAATCCCTTTTTTAGCACCACTCCCTAATGACCAAATATTCAAAAATATGAGCCTATGGGGGCTACCATTCTTACCTAAACAATCACACAAAGAAGTATCAAGCTGAGCACCCCAAATTCCTGACCCACAGAACTGTGAGGAATAATCATTATTGTTTAAAGTTCTGAAGCATTTGGTTAGTTTATTTCATAGCAGTAGATAGCTATTGTAATGACTATTAGTATCTGACAGATGAAGAATCTGAGGCTTAGTACATTTTGGTGAGCTAGCCATGATTATAAAGCTGATGAGATATAGGGATGCTACCTACCCCAGACCATGCAGTGCAGCAGCCTGATCTTTATTGTCCCCATGCACAGATGGTGGTGCTGATTATAGAGTTTCAAATGAATGGACAAACTCTTAGAGAATTAATTACATTAGCATATATATGAATGCTACTAAAGACAGAAAAAATATCTACAGTCCCCATTAGGTTGGGTTTTCTTGCTGTTTAGTATTAATTAAGAATATGATTCTCCAGTAGAGTACATCTGTGTTTGGCATGGTGGGTGCTGCTCTGTCCTCAGGGTGCTGACAGGTGCTGACAGGTTCACTGTAGTCTGGAATGCTGCTTCTGATACTTGTTCACTATGAGGAGCTATGTAAGCTTCCCATCTTTCAAGGCTTCCTTTTCCTAATCCTCTGGTAATAAGTCCTCATAAACTTATTCATCTGGTTCTCAAAGAATAGTTTCTGACAAGTGCTTAGGAAAGTGCATTACTTAGTCCATACATGGTATTTTTATGGCTGAAGTTGAGTCTGACTAGGAAAGAGGCAGAGAACAAAACAACAGAATACAAACTACGTAGACAATGCTAAGTATTTAGATTGTATCTGTATTCACAACCATGCAACGGAGAAAAAAAAATTTAAAGCAAGATGTTAAATATCCATGTATTTTAAAAATAAGTAAATAAATAAATAAACTTTTTCTTCTTACTTAAAAAAAAAAGAATATGATTCTCCAAATAAAAGCAGCTCCATTATCTGTTCTGATTGTACAAATAATGAGCAGGGAAGAAATTAAGACTTCCTTTTCTGGCATTGGGTCACAGCCATCCTCTAGACATCTGTGTATAAATACATATACCTAGAAGCTGTACTCAATATAATTTACATGGTACGAAATAAACAATGAGACTTGCCTTTTTAAAAGCTGGGTAATATAAATATTTTCTCATATCTATGGACATCTTTGTCAATAGTTGTTATATGATAATATTCATTTACTTATTTTACTAGTGGGAAGTTTCTCTTGCTTTCATGTTATTAAAAACTATTCTGTATGTAATGTTTTATACTTTCTTTTATATATTTACCCTTAAGATAAGCTCCATCAGATCTTACCTTAAGCTTATGACCTATGGCTGGTCATAAGGTTAGTTAGAAAACATAATTTCAAAGCTTTGACAAACTGCCCTCTTGAAATAATGTCCTCAACGACAGGGGTACCGGAGCCACTACAAGGTCCCCTTCAATTTCTGGAGGTCAGGCCTCTATCCTTGCCTTTGCAAGATTAGATTCACCACAGCCCGTCTATACTTAGAGAGGGGAGGAGATGTCAGGGGCATCCCTGCTTACACACTGAAGGCCTAAAATCAGCTATAGGCCTAAAATCAGCAATAGGCCTGTCATACATGTATACTAACACCAAGTCTTGGGTCTCTGTGGATAAACACTGAAACAGATGGCTATAAGCTTTTGTAAACAGGCAGTTTTTGTGACAATTTACCAGCCTGTGTAGTCATATACCTTGTAAATAGGTAGCCTTGGCAGACAATACCAACTTAGATAAGGACAAGTGTGATTCATAGGCAGAGTCATAGTGACCTGTCCCCTGAACCCTTACCCAGCCAATACCCTGTTCTGAAAGATTCCCTGCATTCCCCCTGAACACCCACACTCCAGTGCCATCCCCTTCCCCACATCCTGCCTTTCTGTGTTTATAACCCCTATGTGAATGAGTATAAATTACAATTTGAAAAAAAATAAATAAATTATATTAAAAAAAGAAAAAAGAAAAGAAATAATGTCCTAAGTTGTCTTGTCAATCCAAAAGAGTACCTGCTTCCCCGTGAGCATGTATGTTAATGGGCTAGACACAGTAACTTCCAACGCCATTAGAAGCAGGATGTTGCTCTGTAGAGATTTTGGGTACGCAGATTTGTCCATTTTCATATACAGTGCTCATGGGGACTGACTTTCTGCAGAAGTCTTAGGAAAAGGGAAGACCTGAATGGCAATGAAAGGCCCAGACTGTGAGGACACTTGCCCACTGCCTCTATTTGACCCTAACTTCTTTTACTTCTTCTGTTTGTTGTATCAAATTCTTTCAGTACTTCTTATATATGACGTAAATACCCTTAGAAATCTTTCACTGGAATTTGTTTAATTTGTACTGCATAAAGTCACAGCACACATGCAGCTGTTAGAACAAGTAGCTACTGTTGCACGCAGGAAGCCTTTGTTCTTATTTTGCTTTCTCTTTCCTCTGAAGGCTCCTAGGTAGAGATTACTAATCCCTTCTTTCCCAGTCACTTGTATACCAAGCTTTCTCCTCAAGTACCATCCAGGCTTCCAGGAGGCTTCTTATCCTGTTGCTCCCCTTAAGGCCAAGAACCTGGGCCTTGTGCCAAAATGTACTTAATGAAGATTTGTTGTATGAATGAAACCTATCTACATTGTAGACTGTCAAGAACTATACACAGTTTGGGGATGAGCCAAGCCTGCTCTGTTGTGGAAACTAAATGGATTGACACATTTCGTCCTAGTTAGAAATCAAATTCTCTTCTGCCAGCTTCCTTCTCTTTACTTGTAATAAATTTGTTCGGTAGCATCAGATGGTCTTTGTAGTGAATTTGTTGGGTAGTATCAGAGGGTCTCAAACATATATTGTAAATTGATCACATTTACCAGAAAAGCTGAAAATATCAGTAATTCCTTGGCTCAGCCTAGACTCAGGCTTCTGGGTTCTATCTGGGGACTACTGGGCACTGTTTTCTATGTTGACCTTTTCCTTATGTGCACAATAGTGTTGTCAATAGTGAGCTTCAGTTTGCAAATCTATAAAATGGGTCAGCAATCATGATGGCATCTCTTGAGTGTTTTTTAGGGCTGAGATGAGAGTGTGGGAGTCAGCATCTAAGAAAACCTTAATTCCAAACCAGAAGGTGAACTGCGTCTCTGCTTATTTTGAAGAGACTGGGAGTACAGTTTTTTGAGACCAGCTACTACTAGAGAACTAAGCTCTCCTTTGTTATGGAAACTTAATCCCCTATGAGGCCCTGTTTTTTTGCATCTTCCACTAGCATTCCAGGTTCCCTCGAAGTCCCCTCATTTGTTGGAACCTTCTCCAAATTTACTCTGACTTGGGCAAGAAATTTTGCTTCCCAGTATTGCTCAGTTTCACAGAGGTCACACCTTTGGAGTCAACCACTTCCTCTCACACTGGCCCTGCTTCCTGTTCTCATTCGTATGCCCTCACCTTCCCAAATTGGTCTCCCAGATTGGACAGTGATACACTGATGAATTGGCTTGCTTCTCTGTGCTGGGCTCGAGACAGAGAAGATGGTATGAAAAGTTGCCAGAACGCTGAGCAACAGAGGTGTTTCCTTCCTTCTTTCACAGCTGATCAGTAGAACCTGCTTGGATTTTGATGCTACCTTTCTTGGCTTCCCTTCAGACAGCTGACAAGGTGGAAAAGCAGAACAAAGGAACTGGAAATGTACCAAGTAACTCTAAAACACCAGGTGCCAAGCTAGGTGCATGCAGCTTTTATAATGGCCAATCTCCACAGTTCACCCTTTCTGCCATGCAGTTCACCAGGGCCCTCTGATGTAGTTCTTGCCTTAGGCTGCTGTGAGATTTGAGATTCTTGACTTTTATAGAGCAGGTAGCTGTGAAGTGGAGGAGAGAAATGTCGTACAAGAGATAAATGTCTTGTCCAAGGCCACTTTGCCAACAAGAGGCAAGGCTGGTATTTGAACTTGCTTTTCCTGTCAGGAGGAGCTGCCCTACCCAGCAGTACTCATGCTTATTCAGGCTCAGTAGTTAGCATTTATATTTCCAGGGATGAAATGAAGCTAGAATGGGATTTTAAAAGAGATTTTGGAGCCAAAATTATTTTAATTTTATGGCTGGGAAAAATGTAAACTTACATTTTCAGCAGACCAGAGATGATAAAGTATGTGTTTGTCAAATAAAATTCTTTACTGTGATAAAGTAAATTATTTTTTGGCCTGTAAAAAATTAGGCCTCACTTTTGAACTGTTTTCACTTGGACTTTTGCTAATATTTCTGTTATCTCCATTAGGGATTACTATGACAAATGCCTTCTATTCGCTTCGTTAAGCACTTGGGTGAACGTGTGAACATGCAGAGCTTCATAAGTCACAAGGAAATGAAACAACATGGTCTTCTGGAAATCGCTTGAAAGCCCGACAGACTGGGAGTAGCATCTGGCTCTGCCACTTAGGAACTAAAGCACTCTTGGTAAGACTTCTCAGCTTCCCTAGGCTTTGATTTCCTAATGTGTGGTGTGGGCATCGCTATTGATCTCTAAGTAATTTTAAGAATGGTATGAGAAGGCATTCTGTAGTGTTCTACAAAAAGCCTGGTATGGGGTGAGTGTTCACTGTGTGTCTTGATAAGTTGAGTATAGCTTTCCAGGGTAACTACTAACTACTTACTGACCATGCACTTCATGGCAAGTAGAAACATAGAAGATACAGGAAGGGTCCAGGACGTGGTCCTGCTGACTGGCCTTCTCTACTTAAGCTCTATCCTTTGCTGGCAGGTAGAAGCCTAATACTAACATATGAGCCTGTCTGGAACACTTCATGTTCCAGCTTGGCTGAGGTCATAGAGGTAAGAACAGCAGACACAGATGAAAACACAGCATACATAGTTAATTTTACTGAGGGGCACAACATTTTTCAGATATGAATGTAATTGGCCTGTTGTGGGCAACTGTGATATATTCTATCTACAGTAAAATCCCCATGTTTAAAGGTGTTTGGAAATGGACGTAGGCAGGATTGGGTAGGAGATTTTCTATTACTACTTAGGTCAGAGTGAGTTGTGAATTCTGTATGGATTTCAGGGTGGACATAGCACCCAAAGCCCATTCTTAACTGCTTAATGGAAGTTCTGGGCATGGCCCACCTCCTCCCCATCAACCTGATGGCCTCTTTATCTGCCTACTGTCCAGGAAAAGAGTCAAGTGTAAACTAACCATTCATGTAAATGGGCTGTCAGGTCACTGAACCAATATGTTATGGTTAATCTGTTAAAACAGCAAGGTCCCTGCATTTATAAACACTTCTTGATAAGCTCCTTATAGCATATACAACCCAAGAAAATGAATGGCATATACCACCTGTCCTGGAATCCCACACCCTACACTGCTTGTCCAGATGACCTCTACACTGAGTTCAGTCCACTCCAACCCTTCCAACAAATGTGATACCACCTGACCTCAGCTCTGTTGCTGCCTTTGGGGTGGGGGTTGGGCCGAATATCCCACAGAAGTTCAGAGATCTTGCTTAGAGAATGAGTGTGTATGTGGGTGGGTGGGTGGGTGGGTGTGAAGACATAACCGGACACTTTTGGGAGCTTTATAAGATGCCAGTCCATTCGGTAGTATCTGTTCTGTCCTTGTCAGTATCCCAGATGTCATCCCCATTGTCCTGTCTTGCCCTCAATCCTTAGTGTTAATACATTTCCATAGAGATGTCTTGTTTCCATGGGTAAAAGGCCCTCAGGTCAGCAGCTGATCGAATTATGATGTTGGGAGTGAAGGTCCATCGTAGATTAATTTGATGGATGGGAGAAAGATTTCTGGGAAGGGAAGAGGCTATGAAGAATCTCAGATTTTTGTCAAAGTTGACATAGAAGAAAGTATAATTGCCTATGGAAAATATGGTGACTATCAAATCCATCCTTTTTAACCTTCAGTTTTTAGAATCTTTCAAAAACACATCCAGTAAAATGGTAGTAAATGCAGATATGCTGGAAGCAACGATAGTAACTTCTCCACCTTGGTGTGAGAATGGCTTTACACGATTTTTTGCCTAAAACATATTTGAAGTTTCCTTTAAAAGTAATTGTACTTCTCCTGTTTGTCACCTTTCATCCCTTCCATTTGCTGTGACTTTATCATGTCTTCTCTTTTGTGAGCATGACGGTTTCCTTTGATAGATAAATCATAATTCCCTATCGTTTCTGATATTTTCCCACAGAGTTGATTTTCTGAGCTCTGTTAAATGGTTCAATGTCCACTGTTGACGTTGGTTGATGAGCCTGTCTCTATGCCTGCTATGCTAACAGTTTCAGACAGTGGCTCATACTCACCTGCCTCAGGCCATTCTGTCTGCTGTGGTTTCTGGCTTCTGTCTATGCACTTCCTATGGGATCTTATAAAGAGGACACAATCCTGTCTCCCTTGTGTTTTTAAATCTTGAGCACTGCAAATTATGTTCCTTCTGTTCTCTGAAGTCCTTCGCTTTGAGTACTCCTTGCTTCTCTCTGTACTGAGTCTCATGCTTCACATCCATGTTAGATCACAGGGAGTTCTGGCTTCCATCTCTTCTGACTTCCTGAGGCAGCTCTTGCAAGAGCCACAGGGGACCCTTGATGCCTTTCTAGGATGTGTCTTGGGACTTGGTAGCTCTGTATTATGGTGGATCCATGTCCCTGGTCTCTGTGTCCTTTCATCTGTAGTATTTGTTTCTTCAGACCCAATTTCCTTGTACCTATCTCTCTCACCCATTCCTCTCAAAAGACTCGAAAGGTTGCTCATATTGCCTCTCTTCTCATTCTTGAGATAGTCTCTATTTCTTCAGTTTTTCATTCTGGCTTCAACCACTCTGACTGTATCTATTAGCCAAGGTTCCTTAGGTATCAAAGCACGGATGGAGGGATAAAGAGACAGATACTTAGGGCAACTGGGCTCTTATAATAATGGAGACAGAGGAGTCCCATATTATTTTTTTTCTAAAGTTGAAGTGTCAGGCAAGTGAGTTGTGAAATTCAGTGCAGAGCTGAAGGCCAGAGCAATTGACAGTGTAAGCCATAACGTCCCAAGATCTAAAAACCAGGAACTCTGCGGACAGAAGGTGATGGATATCCCAGCTTTAAAAAAAAAAAAAAAAAAAAAGGAGAATTTGCCCTTCTTAGAGCCACAGATGGCCATCCCCTTTGGTGATGAATGTAGTGGTTCAAAATCTAAATCTCTTCTGGAAACATCCTTTTCAGAAGCATTCAGAAGTGAGGTTCTCCATATGTCTTAGTCTATTCATGTGGGCATCACACACAGGGCATTGCTAATCCCCCAAACCTGTATTTCTGTCGCCTACTCTCAGGGGAGTTTTAGTCAGGTTCCCATGCTTCCATCCTACCGACATACATTAAGAGCTCTTTGCAAATACACTGGAGGGTCTTGCTGGTGAGCCGCAGGGAGCTGCCTTTGCTTCTCCAGCACTGACACATACCTGGCCTTTTAAAGATGTGAGGACAGCATTTTCAACAAATGGTGCTGGTTCAACTGGAGGACAACATGTAGGAGAATGAAAATTGATCCATTCTTATCCCCTTGTACAAAGCTCAAGTCTAAGTGGATAAAGGACCTTCACATAAAACCAGATACACTGAAACTAATAGAAGAGAAGGTGGGGAAGAGCCTCGAATACTTGGGCACAGGGGAAAAGTTCCTGAACAGAACTCCAATGGCATATGCTCTAAGATCAAGGATTGACAAATGGGACTTCATAAAATTCCAAAGTTTCTGTAAGGCAAAGGACACTGTCAATAGGACAAAACAGCAACCAACAAATTGGAAAAAGATCTTTACCAATCCTTCATCTGATAGAGGGCTAATATCCAATATATACAAAGAACTCAAGAAATTAGACTCCAGACAACCAAATTACCCTATTAAAAAAAATGGAGTATAGAGCTTAACAAAGAATTTTCAACAGAAGAAACTCAATGGCCGAGAAGCACCTAAAGAAATGTTCAGAATCCTTAGTCGTCAGAGAAATGCAAATCAAAACAACCCTGAGATTCCATCTCACACCAGTCAGAATGGCTAAGGTTAAAAACTCAGGTGATAGTAGATGCTGGTGAGGGTGTGGAGAAAGAGGAACACTCCTCCATTGTTGGTGGGACTGCAAGATGGTGCAACCACTTTGGAAATCAGTCTGGCAGTTCCTCAGAAAATTGGACATAGCATTACCTGAGGATCCAGCTATACCACTCCTAGGCATATACCCAGAAGATGCTCGAACATATAACAAGGACATATGCTCAACTATGTTCATAGCAGCCTTATTTATAATAGCCAGGAGCTGGAAAGAACCCAGATGTCCTTCAACTGAGGAATGGATTCAAAAAATGTGGTATATTTACACAATGGAGTATTACTCAGCTATTAAGAACAATGAATTTGTGAGGTTCCTAGGTAAATGGATGGAACTAGAAATTATCATCCTGAGTGAAGTAAGCCAATCACAAAAGAACACACATAGTATTCACTCACTGATTATTGGATATTAGCCCAGAACCTTGAAATGCCCAAGATGCAACTCACAGGCCACATGAAGCTCATAAAGAAGGAAGACCAAGTGGGGGTGATTCAGTCCTTCTTAGAAGGAGCAACAAAATACTCATGGGAGCAAATATGGAGACAAAGTGAGGGACAGAAACTGAAGGAGGGGCCGTCTCAAGACCACTCCACCTGAGTATCTATCCCATGTGCAATCACCAAAGGTAGATGCTGATGTGGAAGTCAGGAAGTGCATGCTGATAAGAGCCTGATATGGATGTCCCCTCAGAGGCCTTCAAGAGTCTGACATATTCAGAGGCAGATGCTCACAACTAGCCATTGAACTGATCATGAGGTTCTCAATGGAGGAGTTAGAGTGAAGACTGAAGGAGCTGAAAGGATTTGCGGCACCATGAGGAGAGCAACAATACCAACCAACCACAGCTCCCAGGGTCTAAACCACCAGCCTGGGAGCGCTTAGGGAGGGATCCAGGGTTTTAGCTGAATATATAAGAGTAGAGGGCCCTGCTGGGCATAGGTGGAAGAAGAGAACCTTGACCTCATGAAGGCTGGATGCCCCAGGGGGTGGGAATTTTGAGGGTGGGGAGGTGGGAGTGGGGGGGGGGTAGATAGAGGTTACATCCACAGAGAAAAAGGAGGAGGGGTGAGGGGATTGGGGGTTCCTGGGTGGGTGGGGGATGGGGTAAGGGGACAACATAAGAAATGTAAATAAAACAGTCAAAAAAAATTAAAAAAGAAAAAAGATGTGAGGGTTTTTTTGGCAGGGAGTGGGGGCGGGAAGGAGGGAAACTAAGGTCCTTGGGCTTGTAAGGCAAGTGCTTTCTTTACCCATGAACAGTCTCCCCAGACTCTGTCTATAATGCTTCTGGTTTGTTTATTGTTTTTCTCCCAACTCTTTCTCCCTGACTTTTGCATATGCTTTTCCTTTTTTAATTGGATATTTTATTTACATTTCAGATGTTACTCCCTTTCCCCACTTCCCCCCATACCCAGAAACCTTCTCCCCATACCCATCTCCCTTCCTCCTGCTTCTATGAGGATGTGCCCCCACCCACCCACCCACTCCCACTTCCCCACCCTCGAATTCCCCCACACTGGGCATGGGACCAAGGATCTCCTCTCCCACCTATGCCCGACAAGGCTATCCTTCTCTACATATACAGATGGAGCCATGGGTCTGTCCCTATGTGCTTCCAGGCTGGTGGTTTAGACCCTGGGCGATCTAGGGTGGCAGCTACAAACATGCTCATGATAGCCCCCGAATAAAACTTGTGATGGTTCTCATTGCATGAGGTATCACATATGATGGCCAGCTCCCCTCTTCCCCTTGTCCATGCTTACTTTGATATTTTTCTGCCTCTCTGGGACTTAAAACTTAAGTTTCATAACTGGGCCATTTGAAGTGCAACCTCTCATGCTTCTTCTGTTTGTAACACTTCACCTTCCTTTCTTACCTATGTCCATTTTTCCTTTAAACCTAACCTCAAATCTCATCCATTGTGGGAAGCATTGATCAGATTCCTCAGGACCCTAGCAGTCAGTACATGTATTTTCACCTACACAAGTTCCAATATTAACCTGTTCACATGTCTGTCTGCCTTAGGAATTCAAATCAACGTTGAATAAATGAATAAAAACACCATCTGTATGGCTTACCATTTTTTTTGGTTGTTATCCATTCCAATTCAAAATATTTTATATGGTTCCCTATTAGAAAGCCAGGGGAGAAATGTGTTAGCAAGGTTCTCCAGTTAGACAAAGGATTGGAATTTCACCTCTGACCTCTCATCCCTGGCACCAACTTTAAGACCACAGCAAAGCTCCCAGAATTTCAAGGCACTGGACATACTCTCTGCCCAACAGATTAATTTTAGAGTCATTGAAATTCCGCCAAGTCTGGGGGGAATGATTTAGAAGCCAGGCTGACAGCCAGCAAAGGAGGAAATTGCTCTCTGTCTATTTCAAGATGAGAGAGTTGTAACCACGGTACTTCCCCCTGTGATGCTGTTCAAAAAAATATAAATTTAATACGTTTATGAAATCTAATCTTCTAACCATAAGTGTTTCAGGGCTGGCTTTGATGTTTCAGGAAAGAAGCCTGATTCCAGTGAGTTGTGTATATTTGGAGAGGGTGTTGCCTTGCACATAAGCATAGCAATGAGGTCCCTGACTCTCTGGAAGAGTCACCTTTGTGTAAATAACTTGACAAATATTTAGGTACTTCCTACCATGTTCAAAACACGTGCGCTTCAGGGGTAAACACAAAATTTCAGGTAAGGGTGGGGTGCTTAGGTCCTGTCTATCAGGATCGCTTGAAGTGTAATCTCTCATGCTTTTCCTGTCTGTAACACTTCACCTTATTTTCTTACCTATGTCCATTTTCTCTTTAAACTCAACCTCAAATTTCACCCATTGTAGAAGCATTGCTCAGGTTCTTCAGGACCCTAGCAATCAGTCATGGTATTTTGATTTCTTTTTCACCTGAGAAATAGGGTTGTTCTATTTACCCTTAAGAAATGTGAGAGACACAATCAAAAAGAGCATGCTTTGCACAGTTCTCAGTACCTAGATGTCTACTTAAGGGGGCTGTCTGGAGTATTTGGTTCTATGTAAATATAACTTGAGTTTTAAGAAGTCATGGTCTGTATCTTACTATAAGCACTATACTCAGTTATAGAGACTGCTAAACCTACTGGAAATGGTCTTGTCTCAAAAATAGAACTACCATCTGATTCAGTAATCATACTACTGAGTGTATATAAAAAAGAAATGCAGCCACTGTTAAAAAGATGTCTTCCCTCCCATGGTCTTTGAAGCATTGCTCATAATGGCCATGAAATGGGAACTTCAGGATCCGTCAGCAGATGAAAAGATAAAGAAACTTTGCTACATCTTTCTATATAGACAAATACAGACAAAAAGGTGAAATCATATCACCTGGCACAGAATGGATGTGAAGAGTGCCATTATGGTGGGAAATAATCCAGTTTCTTCTTTGCCTTTCTAGATAGAACTTTATGATTTCATTCACATGGAGAATTTTTTAAACGGTTGTTTTCATAGAAGTTGAGAGTAGACTAGTGAATACCAGAGGCTGAGGAGATTAGAGGGGAGGGGAGAGAAGTCATGTTTGCTCTTGGATGCTAAGTTATAGTTAGCAGAAAGATGTTCTAGTGTGCTATATGGCACATTGAGGTGGCCATAGGTAACCATATATAGTTCAAAAAACGACAAGAAAAGTGATTTACTCTTTTATCACAGAGAAAAGACAGATATAAGGAGTATCTTAGAATAATGTATCAAAATATCATTCACATTGATTTTGTGTCAATTAAAATTTTCTTAAACATATTTGGCTGCCATAATAGACTATTTAGGGGAAAAATAAAGCTTTCATTAATAGTGTTTGTTATATCCACAGTGCATGCTTTGTTTTCTTTCAAGGCTGATTTGGCACTAGCAACGTGATGTCTTTGTGTGTGGAGTTGGGCAGAATGCAGAGACCAGTGTGATGTATACGCCAAAGAGTGATGATGAAGTTGACAATATGAAGTATCTCCTGTGCTCAGACAAAAGAGATGCATATAATACTGGCCCAACAGCATGGAGAGTGTCTTCTCTTGTAAACTACTTAAGAAGTGATGGGTGATCACTACCATTATTTAAAATATGATTTACTTAATCATATGAGTGTGCAACTTAATTTTTAATACTCTTGCTTTTAATATCTGGGACATAAAGTTCCTAAACTCACATAGTTTTCCCCCAATGCAGTGGAAATAGGAAGTTCAGCACATTTTTCTACAAAATCCTCATATAGTGAAGTAAAACGGAAGACGGTATGAAATGTGTAATGCATAATTGTGTAAGTGCTCTTATGGAACACAGTCCCATACACAGTGATTATAAAAGGTGGAAATTAAAGAGAAACAAACAAACAAACAAACAAAAAAACATGCACACTACTTGTTTCATGTGACAATAAGCTAGCAAATGCCAGTTTAGGCCAATGTTCTGGAAAGCCATCTGGACATCAGATTCCTGCTCTGGCTTCCTGTCTGTGAATCCTCCCCCATCTTCTGTAGTGCTTCAAAACTGCAATATGGCTGTTCTCTCCCTGCCTTTATATCCACATCCCAAGCAGGAATGAGATAAAGAAAAGATTGACATGCTTATTTTGCAGACAATACTGTATTGTCTTCCTCTGGATGCTGTGGCAATGAGCTTTCAAGAAACACCAGTGGCTATAAACAGTGGCTATAGACAGTGGCTACAAACAACACATGCTTATTACCCAACAGTTCTGGAAAGCTACAGTCCAAAGTCATTCTCCCTGGACTAATGTTGATATATTGCAGGGCTGTGCTCTCTGGTGGAGGTGCATTGAGGCAGAAGGCAACTACTTGCCCTCACCAGGGAGAGGCTGTACTCTTGGCTTGGAAACTCTTGTAGCTTCATAGGCTGCAGGAACTGGTTGAGTTCATGTGTTATTACTGCATCCCTGCCCTGGGACCATCTCTTCTTTCTGAGAATCCTTGTGATAATACTGAGGCTACCATTACTGAGGTAACCATACTGAGGAAATCCAGTTTAATTCCCCCTTCTCTAAACCACTACTAGTTACCTTTGGCAGATTCTCTTTGCTAAGGAAGGAGACATATCCATTGTTCACACATTGTGAACCATGTGTGGTTCTTGACTGGAGCTAGGCCAGCACATGCCATCCTTGGTTATGTGGAAGTCTGGGCACTCAATTTTTTGCATTTGGAACTGTCTTATTTAGGATTTTCATTGCTGTGAAGAGACATCATGACCAAGGCAACTCTTATAACAGAAAACATTTAATCAAGGGTGGCTTGCAGTTTCAGAGGTTTAGTCCATTATCATCATGGTGGGAATCATGGCACTATGCAGGCAGGCATGGGGCTGGAGAAGTAGCTGAGAGTTCTATATATTGATCTGAAGGGAGTCAGGAGGAGACTGTCACTGGACATACTTTGAGCATAGGAGCCCTCAAACCCCATGACGCACTTCCTCTAACAAGGCAACACCTACTCCAACAAGGCCACATCTAAGAGTGCCACTCCCTATGGCCAAAAGTACAAGCACATGAGTCTGTGGGGGCCTTATCTATTCAAACCACCATAAGAACAATACAGGAAATGTAGATAAGAGAGCAGAAGGGAGAAATATCAGTGGGGTTATCCACACACTGGGAAATAAATGCTTAGATGTGGCACTGTAACTCATAGCTTACTGTATACGTTAGTGGAATTTTGAAAACAGCCTACTATTTTATATTGGTAATGGCTAGACTTATTATATGTCCTAGTTAGCTTTAACTGTCAACTTGACACTACCTAGAAATCACCTGAGTGGAGAGCTTCAATTGAATTCCTTAGATCAAGTTAGCCTATAGTGATATCTGTGGGAGAATTGTCTTGCTACTTGACATAGGACCTACCCCATTGTAGGAGGACCATCCCCTGGCCAGGTAGTCCTGATCTATCAAAGGAAGGTAGCTAAGCATTAGCCTGGGTGAGCTAGCAAGCAGTCTTCCTCTATGGTCTCTGCTATGCTTCTTGGCTGTGGAGTGAGTTCCCTGCCCAGAAATAATGCTCTGTGGAATATCACCCTCACTCGAAAGCTCTGTTCTTGACCATAGATGTGATATGAGTTTTTACCTTGACTTTTCCTCAATGATGGACTATAACTGAGAATTATGAGCTGAATACACCCTCTCCTCTTCTAAGTTGCTTTTACTCAAAGTGTTTTATCGCAGCAACAGAAAGCAAAGTAGAACACTTTGTTAGAGTCATTGCTCCCTCATGCTTCTGTGCCACCTCTGCTCTCCCCTCTCACTCTGTGGGTTTATCTCAAGTTGGCAAGCTTGTGTTTGACACATAGTCTATGCTCACTTTGCTGTTGGCATAGGGTAGCAATAGGCTGTCAATCATTTCCTTTGTATGGAAGAATGCATAGCTGTCCTCCCAAACCATAGTTACTCATGGAAAATGTTACCCCTCTATCTCTTCTCTCTGTTCTTCAGTGGGTTAGGTTGTATTGTAGGAGAGAGTGGTGGGTAAGAGTTTATCTGGCTACAGACATTAGGCAGACCCATTGACTTAGAGGCCAGAGGTATTTATGGAAGAGAAAACATCTCATGGTTCAAGGCCAAAATCGTTACCATGGGTTTTGCCACTGGGACATGATTTTTTTTTCCACATAGCAGAAAATATCATGTAGAAAGTTTAGGATATTTTATTTCCAAGTTGGCCACCATAAGGAAAGTAGAACCCAAGATGAAAATGGTTTTGTGTTGTCTCTCAGATAATAGATAAGTAAGTAGAAATTCAAACAAGATAAAAGTATGTGATTTTTTTCATAGTCCATAAAGATGTTGATAGTAACTACCATTTCATTCAATGTCTCTTTTATAAAATGAAGAACAGCAGGCTTGTTTACCTATAAGAGCTTTGTTCTCTGTAAAAACTTATAGGCTTCTTTTAAAGAATTAAATACTTTCAAACATGCACATAATACATTTTGATTACTTTTGCCCAGCTGCTTTTATCTTCCTGTCACTCTTGCTATGCTCCCAATTTTCTACAGGTCCCATTCCATATTCATGATGACATTTTGTTTTGTTTTGTGACTCACTGAGTTTAAGCATGGCTGTTTGTGTTACCATGGATATGGAGCTATCTGCTGAAGTCTGGTGGGCTCACTTATATGTATACATATAAAGATACTGATTTCCCTCCCTCAGAATCTTTTAGTGGCCAGTGGTTCAGCAGGAAGAGTTAGGCCATGGATTTTTTTTTCTTTTTTTCTTTTTTTGGACAAAGCAAAGTAGCATACATGTATCATTTTGAAGTTTTGGGTTAGCATCATGTCAAGTTTGTAGTTTGTGTCTTTTCTTCTTTCCTTTCCTCCTCTTGACTATTTTTATTTTGCCAATTTTTATGTATAAATAAACATCACTAATGAAGTCCGATTTCTATTCTACTTCATGGCCTTATGTTATTCCATTGAGTGCATTTATCATATTTAGTTTATCCATACAAGTGTTATGAATTAGTATCTCATTTTTATTCTTGCTATCTTTCCTTTCATTCTTTATTAAAATTTAGATTAAATTTCATGGATCTTAGATAGCATTATGCTTTGATGTTTGTAGGCCTTGTGGAATAGTTAAATCTGGTTAGTGAACCAGTACACTTGCTTACATCACTATCATTTCTTTGGCTGGTCCGTTTAAACTTGACCTCATTATCTTGATGAGTACAATGCCTTGCCATTACGCATAATCACACTGTACAATACAAACTTATCTTTCCAACTTAACTCTAATTATGCATTTCTCTGACCAACATGTGTCCTTTTTTAAACTGTACTTTACCAACTGCCTCTGGTAACCACAATTCTAATCTCTACTTCTGTGAGATCTTTATATATATGTCCTTGAGGTTAATCCACGATGTTGGAAATTAGAAGATTCAGGTAGTTCTTGTGTATTTCACTCTTTGAATGTACTTGTTCATTAAACACTTAGGTGGATTCTAACTCTTGGCTACTGTACTGTACTATGGTATGTTGACCATGTAGAGCCCAGCACACTGATTTGTCTCCTTTGCATGTATGTCCAGGAATGGGCTTGGTGATCATTGAGGTTATGTTTGCATTTTCCTAATGGTTGATGATATTGAACTGCTTGTCTTGTCATTATTGATAATGTGTGCATCTTTGGAGAAATATAATTATATGTTGGACCTCTTAAAATGATTAAATAATAATTTTATGTGTATAGGTATTTTTCCTGCCCATATGTCTATGGACCATGTGTGTTCAATATCCACAGAGGCCAGGAGAGGGTGTTAGATCTTCTGGGATTGTAGTTCACAGATCACTGTGAGCCACTATGTGGGTGCTGGGCATCAAACCAGAGTCCTCTGCTAGAGCAACACGTGCTCTTAAACTCTGATTACTTTTTTCAACTTCTTTGGTCTATTTTTAAAATGAGGTTGTTTGCTTTGAATTGGTTCACAAGCCAGGTTCTAGTGAAGCCTGATTTTAGAGCACTCTATCATCAACACAAAGAGGCCTTCGTATCTTCCTCCATCTCAAGCCTGAGGCTTATAAATTTGTGTCTGGAATATTCTGATCTCATTTCATCATTTTGACAATTAATGACTGTTCACCTCAAAAGCGCTCCTGCAAACAGAGGCTCGTATGTAGATACTTTGAATGGCAAGAGAGGAGAGTTGGAAATCTGGCGGCTGGCCTCTGTTTGGGAAGAAGGCTGGAAAGGGTAGAATGTTCCACATTCTAATTATCTTCTAACCACTGTTGGGCAAAGCTCCATGGGCTTACCTTATTGGCACTTGTGATCACCAGGCTGTGTCACTTTGAGGGAACACAGAGTGTCTCTTTGCACATAGATCATGAGGATGGAAAATACAACAGATCTGATTTTCCAGAGGAACATAGGCCTCCCTCATTCCCCTCAGAGTTTTCCAAATGGTTCTGGGAATCTCTAGAAGCATGTCTGCCGTTTTTGTGTTCTCTAGGGACATATCCTCTTGATAGTTTGTGGAAACCTTGAATCTCACCTGTCTTGTTCTAACTTGTGTTTACTTACCATAGCAACAGCTCGATCACATATCAGATCAGAACACTGTGCATAGAGCATAGGGGCATGCTAGGATAGAACATGTGAACAGCCCCCAGATTCACTCTACCCCTGCAATGAACAGTCGTCAGCTTTTTCCTGTAAATGTATAATTTCTTTGTCTAGGCTTATAAAAAGCAGCATACGCTCCTTAGGCTGAGTTTTTCCCACCAAGAAATGTTATTTCCCTGATTAAACGCATCCTTTAAAGCCCCACTGTCTTTTCATCATTGCCAATTGTGAAAATATTGTCAGAGCACAGGTTGGATGAAGAGTGGGATCTCGCCACGTTGATTTGCAGAGAACACCATCGAGTTTCAGAGTCAGTCACCTATCAACTCATTTTTTCTCTTGAGATGAGTCTGGTACATGAATTATGCCTGTGCTTCAGTTTGTAACATGTATGGTTTATTAAGATCATGATAAAATACATTTTGGTATTTTCTTAACACATGGTCTCATCATCATGTAGCCCTGCTGACCTCAAACTCCCAATAAAACTGAAGATGTCCTTGAGGTGCAGATCCCTGTGCTCCCATCCCCCAAGTGCTTGGGATGATAGGTATGTGCCATATACCCAGAGCATTTTGTCATTTTATCTTAAAACTCTCACTATATCTTTTAATAAAGTTATATATCCATATCAAAGAGTTTTTCCCAACCCTTGCAGGGAGACTCCTCAACACAGGGAGTTCAACAGAGTTTGGCATCTTCTTGGAAAAGCTAGAAGAACAGCTACTAAAGGGTTGCTGGATACATGTATTATTCTAGACTCTCCACATGCTATTCTAGCAAACTCCTTGGGTGGAGAAGAAACCAGAGCTCATTTTTACAACATTAACACCCACAGGTGGGGGATGGGCAAAGTGCTGTGCTCATGAAAGAAATATTTCCTTCTTTAACTTGGCTTCAACTTGCATTATAATAAAAAATGGGAGAAGCACTTATGGTTAATTTAACAGATCCATTAGTGAAAGAACCCTTAGAAATTCATCCAGACTTTTCATTATATAAATAGAAGGGACTTCTCAAATGGGGAAAATGCCTTGTTCAAGCTCAGATCATAGGAGCCAAGTGCCACTTCTTCATCATCTTGTAGCCAAATAATTCTCTACAGCTAATTCTGAATCACAGTTCTCCCTATACTTTGTGTTGATGACTGTTACTGGATAGTAATGGCTTGTGGTATTTACTTTTCCAGGGTCTAACATTTTACCATATAGCAGGGCTCTACCACATTGGAAAAAGAAGGTTTTGATGGTCAAATCAGTTCAGACCTAACACAATTTAAGAAACTTGATGGACAAGCATTATTAACCCAGTAAGGCTTCAGCTTCTAATATTATAAGTGTCAGTTCTTGAAATTATGTAAATTATTTCATGGATAACAAGTCTCTGAATTTTCTTTAAGAAAGGTGTCTCCATTAAGAAAAAAAAATAGTCCTCTATTTTTTATTTGATGAGACAAACCTTGAGAATAATTGTAATTAGATTCTCTAAAACTTTTATTAGAACCACAAGTACTTCCACAGTTCTTTCTACTTTTCAACTCAGCTTGCCTCTGACTCAGTTCTGGTTTCTGCTCTTTTGAATCGAAACTGGGACCTTACAGCTTAGCATTTCTTGGTGGTAAGAAGATAACTCCCTATCTCCTGCAGGGATCACATAGCAATCACTAATTACTGGTATTCGAACACGAAGACAGTTTATTTAACAAACCAGGGTCAACTCTGCCCCCATCCCTAAACACTAAGAGTAATAATATTGCTAAAAAATATGGAATAGGGGAGAAAGAGGTACCCAAAGACAGAATGGGAAGGCTTGCAAAACAAACAAAACTGCAGCAATCAGGCTGAAGTGAGTGGTGGGTGTATGTCTACAACATTCGCAAAGGCTCTGTGAGCAGAATTGTTAGGCAAGATACTCTGAACAGTATAGACACACTTTAGTCTCCTACTAGTTGTCTGCCTCAAGAAGAGAGAGTACTTTGCTTTTACACAAGAACACGTTTTTGTTTATGTTGTTGTTTGGTCTAGTTAGCATACCTTGAGCATTCATTCTGCAATATAAATGTGTTCGTGTTCAGTTATTTATTTATTTATTTATTTATTTATTTATTTATTTATTCTAATTACTGCTTCTCCAAGTCCCTTCCTCTTACCTCACCTCCCCCCTCTCCTCACTCTCTTTCTTCTCAGAGAAGGGGAGGCCTCTCATGGACACCTATCAGCCTTGGCTTGCAGTAGGATTAGGAGTGTCTTCGACTATTGAGCCTAGACAAGGCAGCTCAATTAGGGGAATGGGATCAAACGGCAGGCATCTGAGTCAGAGACAGCCCCTGATCCTGCTGTTAAGGGACTCACATGAACCAAGCTACAAATCTGTTTTACATGTGTAGGGGGCTAGGTCTGTCCTATACACACAGATTGGTTGGTAGTTCAGTCCCTATGAAACGCTATGGGCCCAGATTTGTTGATCTTATAGATTTTCTTGTGGTGGCCTTGACCCCTCTGGCTCTTTCAATCCTTCCTTGACATATCCCACAAGATTCTCCAAGCTCTGCCTAAGTTTTGGCTGTGGGTCTTTGCATCTGTTTTCATCGGCTGGTGGTTGGAGTCTTTCAGATGACAGTATTGTTAGGCTCCTGTTTGCAAGTATAAGAGAATATTAACAATAGTATCAGGGGTGGACTTTCTCATGATTCCAGTGTTTTATAAAAAGATAACTATTTGGGTTTACTTCATCTGCAGAGTCTACCAGTAAGGATGCTGCTGTTAGACTACTTGGAATTAATAAAATCAGTTCTTGCTCTGTGAATGGGTTTTTAATCATACCTTCTCCTTCTGTGAATGCTCATACCTCCAAATGACTGTAATGGTTTCATTATCTTGACTTCAGGACAGGAGAGGATGCACGGAGATCTCAAGCCTCAGTCTTTGCTTTATTCCTTGTGCTGGGAGTGCTACTGCAACAGAGCAGGCACCCACCCAGGCTGGAAACTTTGCAGAAACATGGACAGTTCACTTGTTTTCTCTCCCTCAAAATTAAAAGATATGAGCTCTCAGGAATCTAAAGGGAGGAGTAACCCTTCCAAAGACTTGGGCATATTTTCCTGGAAGAAAAGAAACTGGACAATATTTTATGCACATAGAGTTTTCACAGAGAAGAGAGGGACAATCTTTTAATACAACTAATTTCAAAATGTCTTCATGTTCCACTGAGACTCTGGTGACTCCTCAGGGCCTATTACGGAGGATGTTAACATCTAAGAATACTGTTAGGGAGTCAAATGGGATGGTGTAGACCTTCAAGAATGAGAGAAAGTAGGAAGAAGTTTGTGAGACAAGTCCATTCCCTTGTCTTGAGAACAATAGCACTAAGTTAATAGCCTACCAAGTGACTATCCTCTAGGAACTTAAGGCAGACAAAAATGGCAGAATTCTACTTGTCTTCTCTTGGCACAGCTGTATGACTTCAAGGAGCTGTGGCTACCTAGAAGAAACAGCTATCTTAGCTAATGTGCGCATTGACACTGGCATCTAGGGAGACCAACCCTGAGCTGGAGTGGAAGGAAAGAATTTCACTACTAAGCAACATTTAGAAAAATTAGAGCACCTTGAATGTGCCAGATTGTTGACTGTGTGTCAGCACCATACACCCACTTGGATGAAGACCCCCTGATCTTTCCTAAATCCCAGAGCTTGGAGCCTAGCAATGACATTTCCCAGAATTCATTGTGCCAAATTTTCTAATCACACTTCATCAGTGACAAACAAGTAAGGTGTAACTTAGAAGGTGTTCAAAGTCAGAGTTAGAATCATTGTTCTCCTGGTAGCACTGAGGAGTTTTTGTCATTGAGCATGGGCCATGTCCAAATGTGAGGATTTGAAGTAGGCAACAGGTGTTATACTCCAGTAGCCTGATTCTCTGCTGCTGGTGGGGCCAGGAAATTTCCTCATGTGATGCTCTCAGCTTCTTGATGTTCTAAATGCAGCTTGTGAACCTGAAAGTGGGAGGAGCTCTCCCTGCTCCCTCCTGTCACCCCAGAAATTTCATAAGCATCTATTGCACCCTTCCTCATGTTTTGTAATACCCAGGATATAGTTTTCAGATATTGTCTGTCTGCAGCCATTAAGGGTCTGCATAGGCAAACTCTCTGTAAGTGACAGAGAATGTGGAAAGCCATTCTTTTCAGAAGACCCAAGTCCCAAAGCCAGCTTTGAAAGACTGAAACTTTCTATCAGGATTGCTTTAGGCCAGATAAATACTTGGAGACAGAGAGCCTGTGAACATTTCTTGGCAGTAGCTATTTTACCTGAAAGAACATATTTAGTATTAGAGCATAGTTCTATAGTCGGAATACATATACATTCAACACTAAAGAAAATGACCCAAGTAATTGTTTTTGAATAATTGAAAATAAGGATCAATAAATCCTGGGTGGGTGGTGATGCTCAGAAGACAGGTGGAAGGATACAGATCAAAGGAGGAATCTCTGTGTCTCTGTGGCTTGGGTTGTTCCCTCAGCTCCTTCAGGCCAGCATTTAAATATTTTCTTAATGTCCTCCACCCTGTTTCCAGTATCTCCCACACATGTCTTTGCAGCTGGCTCTGTCACCTCCTACATCACTCCTTTCTTGGCACTCAGCAGAGCAGACATACTTTGGACTGTCTTGCTTTTACTGCCCTTCCCTCCCACTGAGGTTCCTACTGTGTTCATTGCTGTCCTTAGGACCCAACTCAGCTTGGCACCTAGAAAGTACTTGACAGACACTCATTGAACAACTGAGCCCCATTGCACATGTAGGACTACAATTACTAGTTTGTTTTCCTCCCTTCATGGATCTAGCTGTCCTTTGGTATCCATGGAGATTCGGTCCAGGACTTCCTGCAGACACCAAAGCCCATGGATGCTCAGGTTACTTACATAAAATGGTGTAGTGTTTTTATAGAACCCACACAACCTTCTGCAGACTCTAAATCATCTTTAGATTACTTGTAGTGCCTAGAGCACTAAAAACACTATGTAAGTGGTTGTTATACTGTATTGTCAAGGGGATTCTGGCAGGAAAATTGTTAATGTTTGTTCAATATAACACATTTTAAAAATTATTTTCAATCCATGAATGTGAAATCCACAGACACAGAGGGTCATTATATGCATTTAACAGTATTCTATAAATAGGCATTTTCTTGTTAAGTGTTTTCCTCCCATCCCCACTAGCTTGCAGAGCTATTCCTCAATGGAAAGAAACGAAGGTACATAGTTTATTTCAGGTAGCTGGGTGTGAAAAGGATTGGTGAGTTTGGTTTGTTATCTAACACTTGATGGGTCTGCAAGGAGGAAGTGATGTAGCTTCTTCAGGCTATGGGAAAGTCATAGAGCTGCTTGTGACCTAGAACACACTACTGCCTCTTACAGAAGTGGCCAGATGTCACTGAGCAGCCAAACAGAACACACATAACAGATGTAAAAGTATTTCCTTGTTCATCTGATGTGATTGTCATCTTGGAGGCTTACTGCTGGATAAATGTACCTTTTCTAGTTCTTTCTGAACTCTGGCTGGCTGGTTCAACTCAGCTGTTCTGGCTTAAATCCCTCTCCAAGTTGACTGATTTATATTGGCTTCTCTTGGCTTCTCACTGAATTGCTCTGCTTAGCCTCATACTAACTTTGGTGATTAGCTCTAATTTTCTGGTTCTCCTCATTCTCTGGCTCTTCTGTCTTTCCCTGTAACCTGTCTCAGTAATAAGCTACTTTTTTCCCTGTTTCTTCTTGTCAAAGTTGGGCATTTCTATCTCTGACTCACTCTGTCAAATCTTTCTCTTATTCATCACTTTGTCTGCCCCTCAGTTAGAGGGAAGCAAACATGATTGCTTCCTTCTACAAACTAATCATAGTTTCATTGTTAAGGATTAAAGGTCTATACTAAGGGTATGTCTGTATTCCAACTAGATTAAATAGATCTAGAAGGTCTTTTGATGTAATCCCTTGCCAGATCATCCATGTTGCTGGATTAAAATTCCTCTATAGAGAGACTCTATCCCACAGCTAACAGGACATGTTTCAGATACAGGGAGCACTAGGTGCCCCAGGCTGTAGCTTTTATACAGCTTGGTGGCAGTTTAGGAAGCAGAGGCTTCATTAGATCGTAGCCTTCATGTTTCTTATGTTACTAGGGAGCTCTCTTTGCTCTCAGTCTGGGAAGCCCCTGTTAGGTTGTTGGTCAGTGCTCCACCACTGGGATGGCTGCTTACGGAGGTAGGATGGGGAAATTTGACTGCACTTATCCCATTCTGCTGCTGGGAGGGTGTTGGGCTGTAGGGGAGCCACAAGACACTGCTCCAGGGTTGGGAAAGTGCTGTCTGAGCCATGGAAAAGCCAGAGCTGGTTCAGGGGTCCCCAGGCCTGCAACAAAGCCAGGGTTGTGGGGTTCTCAGGCTCTTGGATATCCAGGTGCTACTGGGAGTCCTAGAAGAACAGAGAATGAAGTTGGGAGCCTGTGGGCTGTGTCTAGCCTGGGGCCAGGGAGGTGGGAAGGGGAGTTCCAGCTTGTCCCAGTGGGTGAGATTGTCCTTAGCTTTACTGCAGTAGTCTTGGTGGCAGTTGTGGCTGGGAGTACAGAGGGGCCTTCTATGGGAGACTAGACCACAGTTCTGTAGGTGAAGGCCTTCTCCATGGCTCCCTACAGCAGATATCGATGAAAAGAGGCAGTCCATGGTTCTAAACAGTTTATTGTCATGATGGAAAATGGATGCATAAAACCATACCCCACTTCTCAGGGTGGGCCTAAGATTAAATACCTTTTCCAGGTTAGGAATGACTGGGAAGAAATGCTTATTGGCTATCCCTTCTGGACCTCTAGGTACCTCATTAACATGGAGAACTGTTTTGAGCCTACTTGGCTAAGGTCATGTCTCTTTTTCTATTATCTTGGTCTGAGATGTTAGGGATGCCTCATCTATATGTGGAAGGGCTTGTGGAGTTGTCCTTACATGACTGATGGCCACAAATTTATTGGGGGCAGTGGCTACATGACAGGGGCCTGATGCAGGGAGCAGGCAAAGCTCCTACCATCCCATCAGGATCTCCGGGGCTCACCTTACCAGGCTTCCCCTCATGGTCCACCATCCCAGCAATCCCTAGCTCATACCTCTGTTGCTGCTCTTCACTTTGTTGCCATGACAACTGTCAGAGCAAAGTCTCTGCTGCAGGGCACTCAGCTTACTAGTGAGATATTCAGTTATCCTTAGAGGCTTTGTCACTGGGGCCTTGTCCAACTCTAATGCAACGGTAATCACAAGTCATAACTGTGGTTCTGAAACCTTTAGGTGACATTTGTTGATGGTACAGTCAAAGTGTCAAAGTGACACAGAGCAACAGCATTCAAAGGACTTCTATGCAGTGATGATGTGGCAGACACCAGCCACTTTGTACTGAGCACTTGAAATGTGCCCAGTGATGAAAGAGGTAGACCTTAAATTTATATCCCTTTGATTGATTTGAATTAAATATTAGTCATAGGAAGTGTTACAGATATAAGATTTAAATTTCTTTGTTTTCTGTTGTTTTGCATATGTCTGTGAGGTATGAATATGATTATACAGGTATACAGGTATACCTGTATGATTATACAGGTATATATGTACACATGTGTGTCTCTGTATGAGTATACAAACTCAAGTTTGACAACAGGCATCTTCCCAAATTACTCTCCACATTATTCACTAAGGAAGGGTTATTCAGTTGAACCTTGAGCTTGCCCATACAGCTAGTCCTGGCTCCAAGATCACTGCTCTCTACCTTCTGAGTGCTGGAATTACAGGCGGGGTTCCACATCTATTTGGCATGTATGTATTTACTAAGTGGTTAAGCGGATGCTGGGAAGTCTAAATCCAGGCACTACCCGTTACGTAATAAGTGTTTTGTCTAATGAGCCAGCTCCTCAACTCTAGGACATTACATATGTACATACATACATACATACACGTATACATATATACATACATGTAACTACCAACTGGAAGAGAACATAAGATATAACTAAAATTTAGAAGCCTAAAGAGCGCAGTGGCTTGAGACTTCCTGCACCTAACTGCCACTGCCCACTACACGCGAGGCCTTCCACTAATCCTTGAAATATGTGGAAAGACTGCTTTCTTGTCATTCCAGGAAAGAGGTCAGCTTGTTTGTAAATTAAGAACTTGGCCCCAGAGCATAGACTTTTATCTGACAAGACTCTCTAGGGAGACATAATCAAACAGTATATAAAACACACAGGAAGATATTTATTCTGAGGAATTGGTCCTGGGATTATACAGGCTGAGAGAGCCCACCATCTGTCATCTGCTAGCTGGAGACCAGAAAAGCCAGTGGTATAATTCTACCTGATATCAAAGGTGTGGGAACCAACTAAATTGATATAAGTGCCAGCTCAGGGGCAGAAGTGCTATGTCTCAGTTTCAATCTGCAGTCAGCCAGCCAACGAGCAAATGCCTCTTTCCTGTGCTGTCTCTCCTTGCAGACTCTCATGGAAGGTGATCTACTTTACAGAGTCATAGCACACATGTCAATCTCAGGAACATTTTCACCAAAACACCTAGAAGTAATATTTACTCTGGACACTGCAAGGAATAGTCACAGTGACAACTAATTGTGAAATCATTTTTTTTATCAATAAGAGATGGGATTTATGGGAATACTGTAACAGTTTCTAAACCATAGGGACCTTACCTTGGTCAAACAGAATTCTAAAAAGAGATGCCACCTGAGGGCCAGCCATTGGCTAGCCATTCGGATGGCACCTAATTTTCACTCTTTACAATAGAAAAGAGAATACAAGAAGACAGGGACAGCATGCTGAATTTCCACTTTGGAGTGTTACTGGTATTTTATTTTTGCTCATGCACTTCTGTACAGCCCAGAGTATACTGAGCCACCCTTCTGTGGTCTCATGGCTAGAACAAAGCCCTTGGTCTTCAACTAAGGACTCTAGTTCTCAAGGCAATGGGGCAATGGTCTTCTTCTATGCCAGCAAAGCTCTGTTGGAAGGACAGAATTGAGCTTTGTATACTTGCACTGAAGTGAAAGAACTCTTATGTGACAGAGTCAGATAAGGAGTCCCAGGAAGCACACACTTGGAGGCCTTGGCTTCATTTATAGTCATATTTAGAGTGAAATCTCTGTTCTGGCCTTCTTGTGAGCATCTTTAATGGAGTTTTTTTTTTTTTTTTTTTTTTTTTAAAGAAAAGGTGTTTGTGGGATCTTATCTGTAAAGGAGCCTTTTGTTGAATAACAGTCAGGATGGGAGATCATCAAGGAATCTCTGGATGACCCAAGTGATACATGGCTGTGTTTCTGAGATGCAGAGCAGTGGTTGTGCCCTTTGCAGCTGTCCAATAAAAGGGATGCAAGCCAGATACTGATGTCAGCAGAGATAAGGGAGTAACTACTGAAGTTTTCTCACCATTGCAGCCCTAAGAATTGTGGATGGGCTGGCTGTTCATGAGAGCCGAGGGTGCTCCAGCTTCACCCCCAATTTTTTGTTCTAAAGACCTGCTCAGGTGATTTTTGATAAGTGCCTCTTCTTTGACATCTGTGTGATCCTGCCTGTGGATAGCGGGCATCCATGGAGGTTGCTGCCCACCTTTATTCAGGGTTCTGTTCAAACCTCACCTTGTAAGAGAAATATTCTCTGATGACCCTGTGTAGCATAGTACCCTGGCCATCCTCTATTCCAATTAGCCTGGTAATATATATTATGTATATAAATATAATATATAACATACTATATATACATTCATATAAGTATATACATATATACACATATACACATATACATATCCTGTCTTCCCAATACAATGAGCTATTGGTATTTCCACAGCCCAATGTGTTTTTCACCTACCAGACTTAGTGGTTTCATTCTTCTAGCTTTCAGAGTTAATTCTCAATAAAGGAGCGAAAGTGATGGCTTTATATTTACATTTTAGATCTTACTCATTTTTTCTTGTCCTTTCTAGTAGCTTCCCCAGGCTTTGATCTTGACAGTTTTACTGTGTAGCTAAGGCTAGCTCTAAGCTCACAATTTTCTTGCCTTAGTTTTCTGAGTGAGCTAGCACAATAGAATAGCTGGCAGATTCAGCTGGAGGTTTCTGTTTGGGTTTTCAGTTTTGGGCATCGTGTTCAAGGGTCTGCAGCATGCTAGGCAAGTGTTCTACCTTGGCTTACACACCAAGTTTGGGCTCACCAGTTCCTTCACAATAAAGGTAGACATCCTTGTGATGACCTACACATTCCTTCTTGCCTGAGCCTCTTCCTCTCTGCCCCTTTCACAGCTTCCCATTTTCTCCTCCACTCTCTAAGCACCCTGGCAATTTGTTTCATCTCTAGTGTAGTCTTAAACTTTCTGGGTTCAGAACCAATTTGTATTCCTAAAGCTGATCTGTCATCTCCTTCCCCCCAGGAAGTTTTGCTTCTGTGAATAATATGGAACAAGGACCACCTCACTGAAAATGGAAGCTGAGCTATTTTTTTAAAAATGGCCACCTTCATGCTGTTAGCTGTCCTAATAGTGTTGCCATGTCACGTGACCTATGGGGCACGCGCCCTTGTATTCTTGTGAGAGAATGAGGATTAAAAAAGCAACTCTCAGTTCAGCATTATTAAGAAAGACTTCAACCTTGTGGAGATGCCCTGAGAGAGATTTGTAATCTCAGTGGGTCCCAGCAGCACCCTTGGAACCAGTTGTTATACTTTGGATCTACATCCACCCCAAGTTCTCTGCATACAGTATTGTTCTACCATGGCAACAAAAGCTGTCTTTCATCTTGCTTCATTTTTCCACTCTGATCACTTTCTAAGATTATACTATTGCTCATTCTCTGTGATATTGTGTAATTTACTGACTCGTTGATTCTCTTATTAGAATGTGAGTTTGTAATGGATTATTGTGTTCATAGGTATATTTCTAGCACCTAGATCTGGCATGGAGTTGGTGCTCCACAAATATTCATGTGAAGGTAGAAGGAAGGGAGGAAGGAAAAATGTAGAGAGGGAAGGAAGAGGGGAGGAAGGGAAAGAAGAAAGTGGGGTGGTGGAGATCTCAAGATACAGAGAGCTCTGGGGGACAAAATATTTAAAACTGTATTATCTTTGGCTGATGAATGATTGTATGTATTTGTTGGGTACCGTGTGATGTTTTGATGTGTGCAGACATCATGGAATGATTAAGTGAAACCAGTGGACATGAATCATCATCGAATGTTCTCTAAACTATTTTGTAGTGAGAAACATCTAAAACGGTAAAATGGTGGTTTTTTTTGTTTTTTTGTTTTTGTTTTTGTTTTTTTTTTGTGTTTTTTTGTTTTTTTTGGCAATTTAAAACACCAAACTCATTATCAGCTGAATTTGCCATGGAGAAATAACTAAGATTTGATCCTTCACGCATTTTGTTTTACTCGTTGTGGCCCAGAGACTGCCGAGTAGGGTCCAAAGCCCTGGTACTTAAAACCAAGGAAATAAGAAATGAGCCATTGTAGAATTTCACCAATTGATGATGAGACATGCATACGGAAAGCTCGTGTCACTTCCTACTGGGTCCTGAGGGAGCATGGGGAATGCAAAAATAGGCAGCGGGACAAAGCACCCTAGCGATGCTTCCAGAAATCATTCTACCGTGCTGGTGACGTGTACCCATCAGCAGCGCACAGCTTTTCTACTAGACCCAGAAAGTACAGTCCACGTGGCTGAGGGGGTAGACTTCTCATTTTGCTCAGTTTTACTCCATTCCAGGAGTAAAACGGCAGCGTGCAGCTAGACGCAGTTGTGTTAGTAGCTTCCCATCAGGACCCGAGCTTTATAGAAAGAGTAGTCCATTGTGGGTTGGGATGGGGTTTGTGAAGGAATCTTCAGAGACCTGAGTTCATCAGGCAGGTGATGAAGAAACTGACCTTTTCATTCTTAGTTTAAAAACTTGCATGTGTGTGAATGCATATGTATCTGCTGAGGACCAAAACCCGGATGACTGTATTCTCTAGCTGAGGTGTATCTCCAGCCATTAACCTGTGATCTTTAGGGAAGAAACAGGACAGGGTGGATTGGAAGATGGGCAGCAGGAGCCTGGAGCCGGTTGCGTGGCTATGACAGACAGAATCCTTTATGGAGAACCTTAGGACTATTAAATGATCCACAGAAGAATAAATAATAAGTCAATGAATTAATGGAGCTCCTGTTTTCACCCATCTCTCCTTAAAGAAAGTGTTCTCACTGTTTCCTAAGCTGTCTCAGCACCCCTGGGTCCAACTAATTCTTCTGCCTCAGCATCCAGAGTATCTGGGAGTACAGTCCTGTGACGCCACGTTCTATTTCTAACTCTTTTAGGCAGCATAGCTTCATTTGCTCAGCTGTAATTGTAGTTCTTAATTCTCAGCACAAGCTCCATTTGTTGCAGAAGTCTGGGCCAGTTGATGCAACAGTGGGTCATCAGTGGAAACAGAAGACACTGCATGTTCCCTGTTGCATGCTCATCCTAACTTCCAGTTTTTCTGTAGTTACGTAGAGTGGGGATAGAGGTTACAAAAATGTTCCTGAGAGGGGAAACAGGTTTTAAGTAAGAGGGATCTGGAAGTTCATAGAACATGTGCCACGAAAGTGGAAAAAGTATGAAGATGCCATAGAGAAACCTGATTGTTTGTATCCTAATTTTGAAAAATTAAAGGGATTTTAGTATCAGAGTATTTAAAGCATTATAGTTATTCTTTAAAGGGGAAAATGTCGTTCATCAGAGTCATTAAATTAAAAATGAGCATAAGTGGGGATGGATGCTGATACAACAGTGTTCCTTGTTTGTTTAGCCATCTCCTTGTTCCATGACCACAAAAGGCATGAGGCTTAATGGAGAGCATTAAAACAATGAATCAAAGGAACACTCATTTTCAAGTTTGCTAAATGATGAATTGGGGAGAAAAGAAGATAGCTAGGTAGCTGCTGGAACCCAACAGCTGCAAGGCCCTGGTGGCTCAATGTGCCAAGAGCTAGAGAGCGTTTTATAATACAATTTCATTTAATTTTGTGATTATAAGTACACCATTTCCCCATTCCATGGCTTGCTTCCAATCTTCTCATATAACCTTTCTTGTTCTCTTTCAAATACATGGCCTCTCTCTTTTTTTTTTAAATTATTAATCACTGTTGTTTGTGTATATGTATACAATACTTCCTTCTTTGTTTTGGCATTTCTGTGTGTCTGGTTTGTTCTTCTTTGATGGGTTCTTGGCCTAGTGATCTAATTGTCATTGAGCACAGTAATGACTGTGGTGAATACGATGGGTTTGCATCTCTACAGCTGTAACTGAAGGCAAAGACACACTAATGTCATGCAGTCCTGGTTCAGAGGAGTGTGGGAGCTGGGGTTCACTTTGGCTCCAGCATCCAGAGATGCAGAGTCACAACACTCATGCAATTTGCAGGTACAATGACTGCCAGAGGTTGAGCCGAGGAACTACATCTGTCACTGTTCACCTTTGCTGCCCTACTGTGAAAATGTTGACTGAGCTTGGGTCCCAGTTGAGAAATGAAGACCTGACAGGCATTAATGCCTACAGTAAACACAGACAGGAGCTCAGGCATTAGAATTGGCAGTCAGAATGTAAACACAGGCTGGCTGGTCAGGACTGCTAATTGTGCTTTCCTGCTGAGCTCATTAGCTTCCTTCTGGCTCACCTTTTATAGATTGTGCTTCAGCCTTGGAAGCAACACTTGCTCGAAGCTCTGATATACCCACACTTTTAAACTCCATGGATGACCTGGGAAGGCATAAAACATTTTATGGTAAAGTGATGGAAGAAATGTAGTTGGAGGAGTTATGTATGCAATAACTTCTTACATTATTTGAAAAACATCATCATTTACGAATCATTTATGAATGCAAGCCATGGCATTTATGTGGAGGTGAGAAGACAGTTTTGGGAACTCCTTTCTCTCTTTCTTATCTTTATGTGGCCCCAGAGATCCAAATGTGGAACCCAGGCTTGTGGGATAAATGTCTTTCCCTTCCAAGCTATCTTCCCATCTTCCTGGCCCTGACCTATCACGTCCTTGACTACTCTTCAAAAAAGACACCAAAATGCAATTGAGCTATCTAAATAAAAATGTGGTGAGAACAGCATCAAAACACATCAAACCCCATTTGTTTCTAGGTATGAGTGAACTACCCTGTCTTAGTCAGGGCTTTATTGCTGCGAAGAGAGACTACGACCAAGAAAACTCTTATAAAGGAAAACATTTAATTGTGGATGGCTTACAGTTTCAGAGGTCTAGTCCATTATCATCACAGCAGGAAGCATGGCAGTGAGCAGGAAGACATAGTGCTAGAGGAGCCAAGAGTTCTACAACTTGATCGAAAGGTAACCAGAAGAAGACTATCTTCCACAGGCAGTCAGCAGAAGGCTCTCTTCTGCACTGGGTGGAGCCTGAGCATTAGGAGACCTCAAAGCTTGCCAAAAAAGTGATATACTTCCTCTAAAGAGGCCACACATCTTCCAATAAGGCTACTCCCTATGGCCAAGCACTAAAAGACATTAATCAATGGGGCTAAACCTATTCAAACCACCACACACTCCTATCCTGTTTTGGACCTACTCTTACTCTTTAATGTACCAGGAGATCAAAGTGCTATGTTTGCCACTTATAAAGTTAGCAAAACCCACATTTTTTTAAAAATTAAGATAATGTAGATTTTCAGAATAAAATAAAAACATTGTGTCATAGTCAATTGTGATAAGAATAAGAAAATAAGGTCAAAAGTGAAAGACTGGCATTTCCCTCTCTTTCACGTTCACAGAAAGGCTTCACATCCTTTGTGTCAGGTATTCTTTACCAGCTTGTCAAGTGGTTCATTTACTTCCTGAGCGTTCTGTGGGCAGCAGGTGCTCTTTTAACCACTCAGGGAAGTCTAGCGAGTGAATAAGTTTGTTTTCACTTCCATTGTGCTTTGACTGTAAGGTGCATAAGGATGCTTCAAAAAGACATGAAAGAAAAAGGAAAACAGAAACAGATCAAAACCTTGTGAGCATTAAGAGTATGTTAAAAGTGACACTATAGAGAAGAAGTTGAACAGAGTGAGTTAGTTTTAGGGAGTGAGTTGCGTTTTAAACATGGTCCTTGGTATAGGAATCCTTGAGATGGCATTTGAACTGATATTCAAATACTGGGGGGCATGGAAGTTTGGATGTCTTGGGAAGAACTTAGGGCAGAGGGCCAGGTAGTGTCACAACTCTGCTGGGATAGAATGAACTATCAGTAAAGAGCCAAGAAAAAGGGTGGAGTGAGCAAGAGATACATTCAAGATGATGCAGGAAAAACCAAAGGATGGGCAGGCGCTGCAAGAGATGGGGGTGGGGGGAAGTAGATCATGGAAGCCACAGAGAAGAGTTTGAGAAGCCATCAAAAGCTTGTGAGCAGGGAGCGATATGATCTGACATATGACTGTTTTTGAGACATATTTCATGTACCTTAAATTTTATAGGCTTTGTTCTGAAGATATCTGTATTCCCCCTGAACACCCACACTCCAGTGTCATTCCCTTCCACACATCCTGCCTTTCTGTGTTTATAACCCTTGTGTGAATGAATTACGATTTGAGAAAAAATAAATTATAAAAAAAATTTATAGGCTTTAGTGTCCTATAGGTGTCCTACTTAGTAAGCTTTTAAAATTGTGATAACAAGTGATGGAGGTACCCAACATTTTTCTCCTTGGATTTCACTCAGTACCCTTGGTACGAACTGAATATGTCCTTAGCATAACTGTGCCTCTCCTTCTGTAGAATGAATTTCACATCCACTATTCCTCTAGAATAGTTAGCTAATGGTTCATTGTGGACCTGAAACAGATATACCAGTAAAGTCTACATCATGTGCTGGACACTGTACCAGGGAAAGGGACTCAGGGAAAAGTAACCTTCCCTGCTCATTGACCAAATTTTCAACCTGTTCCTCTTACTACATAGCAATAGGATTATTAGAATCTGGGGCTACATCTCACCTGCTTCCTACTACGCCCAGTGTGGACAAATTTATGTCTTCTAATAGACCGAACTGGAACTCCTAGTGCTGGTCACATAACAGGGACTTAAACATATGATAACTTATGGGAAAAATCGGCATTTTTCTCTTTTGGCTACAATCCTCAGCAATGGATCTTGGGGAAGATATATATATATATATATATATATATATATATATATATATATATTCTACATCTATATCTGTATCTTTGTGAATTGACTGACTGGTTCCTCTGTGGTATTAAAGTCATGCTGTGTAAAATGTATCTAAGAGCTCATTGAATTAGCCCACCATCCCCATAGAATGCATCTGCTGGGCTGATGAAGTATGAAATAGTAGAAGAATAAGAATAAGTACAAGGATAATCATATCTTTAAAATCAGAACAGGCAATTTACAAGTGTAATGTCACGTGGGTAAAACATGAATGAGAACAACTCAGTTGTTTTACAGACTGAGGCAAGAATGGTTTTGTACAAGGTCCCACAGCTTGAGAATGGTCCAGCAAGAACACAGTCTCTGAACATACCACCTTGGTGTCTAGTTGGATAACTCACTGGTTGTTATGTTCCTTCCCCAGGTGGCTGCAGAGAAGGATAGAATGGAGAGTAGGAATTTGGGTTTGGGCACCAGTTGGCCCGTTTGGAGCTGTAGAAGAGTGTGGGAAAGAGAGAGGAAACCAAAGGGAACAGCGAGGACTGCCTGTGATAATAAGCCCTCAGTTCAGTCTGGGTTGTGGGCATTGGTGGGTGGCCTCTTCTCTGGTTAGTGCTCCTCTCTGTGGGCTCAGGGTGGAAGCTTCTCTTAGGAGAGACTGCTGCTTTGAGCTGTGCAGTAATGCCACTGGGCGCTGAGTTCAGAAAAGAGCTGGGAAGGGTTTTTTTTTTTTTTTCATTCATGTCCAGACACTGTCTCTTTATTTTCCTATACCATGTAGTAGTCTGCAGTGCCTTTGGGCTGGAGGGACATTTTCATCCTATTGGATTAGAAAGAATAGAAGAAAGGAATCCCACTACCCTATGCTGTGCACTGCCCCATCCCTGTCTGAGACAGGAGGTAGGAACACATTTGGCTTTAACCAGAAGAAGCTCTTGGGGGAAATCTGACCTCATTGCTAGAGGGATTTGTGAGCCATCTTTGTGCTGAAGTTGGCTGGCTGTCCTTGGAGTGAATGCTCTTTGAGCAGGGTGGGGGGAGGTGTGGATTGGTTTTAATGCTTTGAATTAATATGCCCCCCCCCCAATCAGGAATCTGCAAGTCCAAACGCTGAAGGTCCTTGTCCACAGTTGGTTTTTAATCAATCAATAAAGAATTAACAGCCAATGGCTAGGCAGGTAGACTGAGGCAGGCCATTTAGATTTGCATAGGCTAGGAACTGGGAGAAAGGAAGGAGAGGGAAATCATCATATCTTGGAGGGAGACAGATCAGATTTAGAGCTGCAGAAGAAAGTTCATCCACAATGTATGTGGAAAGGGAAAGCAGCATTATGGGAGGGGCTGCCACGAAGGTAATAGGGCAGCAAAGACAAAATACAGACTTAGAAGGTGTTGAGTCAGGAGTACTAGAGGGAAATGTATGCTAGCCTGGTGGAGGATTAGAACTGCCCAGCTTTTGAGTTAGTCAAGACATACATATTAAAATTAACTTGTGTGTTTCTATGTGTGTGTGTGTATGTGTATATGTGTGTCTTTCATTTGAGAATCCAGATAGCTCCTGGGTGGGTCCCAGGGTGAATGGGACCTGTAGGGAGCACAAAGTGGTATAGCAAATTTACTGTTACAGATGGTATACAACATATAAGCGAGAACTCGCTATTAAGAATAATTTAGAGGGGGGCTGGTGAGATGGCTCAGTGGTTAAGAGCACTGGCTGCACTTCCAGAGGTCCTGAGTTCAAATCCCAGTAACCACATGGTGGCTCACAACCATCTGTAATGATATCTGATACCCTCTTGTGGGGTGTCTGAAGACAGCTACAGTGTACTTACATATAATAAATAAATAAAAATTAAAAAAAGAATAATTTAGAGATTCTCTAATGGAATACATATGAGCCATGAGAGAAGTTTAGGAGGAAGGGAGAATCACGGTTCTCCTGCAAGCCATGAAACTAGAATAGAGGAACACAGCTGCCTGTGAGGATTTACCCTTTTAAAAGGATTCTAGCCACATCAGAAAGCATTAGCTGAGATATTGGGAGCCCCTGCTGTGCAAAGAGACAGGATATCTTCTCCAAGGCAGAGGGTCAAACAACAAAAGCAGCCTGCTTCCTACAAGTAAATATTCAAAGGTTAGGGATAAATGAAATTTGATTTAATTTTAAGGATAGAAAGGGAGTATAATGATAGTTGTTTAAATGTTGTTAAGTATATAGCGAATATAGAAATCCAAGCTTTTGATCTCAAATGTAGGAAATAAAGGCAAGAAGGTAGAATTTAGGGAGGCTGAATGAAAAAAAAAATGCTTTAAAGAAATTTAAGAGTCTTTCCAGGGCAAATACCCAGGATCTTTGAAGATGGTCTACATGAGATTTCTGGGATTGCTTTTGCCCGATATGACAAAAATAGAGCCTGGAAATAGGCTTATACAGTAAGATTACATAGGTGTATAAATAATTGAGGCTTTTGATCTTTAGAAGTTAGATAAAAAGCAGGGGATAGGGAGCATGACCTATCTCAGTAGAATTTAGGCCTTGGTAATTTTATAAAGAGAAAGGGGCATACTACTATATGTACCTACAGAGATATTAAACTCTATAGGAGAGAGGATTTAAATATTCATAGGTGGATAAATAATTGAGGCTTTTGATCTTAAATTGTAGGTCATAAGCAGGGGTTAGATAGCCTAAACCTATCTCAGACAGTAGAAACTTAGCTCTTGATCTCACTATTAAAAATCAATCAGGAAATGATGGAAAAGTACTATCTACAGATTATAATATTTGTTTAAATTATTTTAATTGCTTTGAATTGTTTTAATTATCAATATACATGCAGTTATGAGTTTGGTGGTTATATTAAAATTCCTCTGGGAGAGGGGACAAGCTATTTAATTAATTCCATCTATACCTTTAGTGATTTATGATTACTGGACCAAGGACATGCTGTTCCAGGAGAGGCTCTGCAATTTGTATTGTCAGGAAAGGAGAAAAGGCTTTGGATCCTTTCCAGAGTGATATGGGTCAGATATGATAGGGAAGATCCCCTAAGGATCTTGACTACAAAAAAGAAAAATTCAAAAAAACCTAACAGGACAGGTAACTTGATCTGCTGTTTTCTCAACACGGAAACAGTCCAGTAACTGGCTTAGACATAAAACTGTCTTTAGCCAAAACTTCAGCAAAAATTAGACAATAAAACTTTTTGTTGTGGAATCCTTACGATTCTTCATGCCCTCCTTCATATGGCATGAATGAACATTTATTACAACTGGTTATTGATCAAATTAACTCATAAAAGGATAGTTGTTTTTCACCAGCTCAAAGAGGGAACAAAATTCATCCTTAACTGATCTGTGGACCTTGCACAATCCACTCAATTACCTTAACGGCACTAAAATTTTGGTTGTGAGATTCATATATTATATAATGTATAATTTTGGCTAGATTCATCTTTGGAAATGCTGAACTGATCTGCTGTTACAACCCACTACTTCCTGGTGCTGTTCAGAGACTTGCTTCCAGAACAGCTTCAGGAACTGCTACTGATTCCAGATGATCTCACTTCATCCAACCCTTCAGACAGATTCAATCAAAAACGTCAGCCAAGCCCTCTAAGCATACAAAGACTGTATAACAGATGCTAATGCTAGCTTTCTTAAGTCTAACCACTTTTTTTCTGATTTTCCTATCCCTCCCCACCCCTTTAAAGAATTTCTCATCACCCCCATTTAGCAGGAAGAAGCCATGGAGAACTGTCAGCCTGATTTGTTGTGTTTGGGTGTCTGGTTATGGTTATTTTACAAATTATAGATAGGTTTTCATTTTAAGGGATAATTTGGAAATGGTCATAATTTTGAAGAGGGAAGAAATAGATAGGATTACTAATTTTATTCTTTTTTTTCCAGAATAAACCAATTTATTTTTTTTAACTCACAATCACAATACAGTTAAGTTCAAGGAGGCCAAACAAGCCTCAGTAAACATCTATAGTTGGATCTCTTTCATGGCCATTCGGAAGCAATGGGGCTGTTAGAAATAAGGGTCCATATTTATACTATCAATTATACAGAACCAATTTTACATTTTTCAGCTTGAACTTCTTGATTAGTTTAGACCATTTGCAATCCTGCACTGCCGCAGCACCTCGTTGAAGCCCTCACAGAGCTTGACATCACTCTGGTTCTGGGTACACTCCAGAAACTGCTTGATGTCTAGAGAGCAAGGTCCTGCAGGTGGGCTCCCTGAGGCTCCTGGTAAGTGATGTCAGGCTTTGCAGGCTCTGCACCACCTCCGCTCAAGCCCCCAGTGATGGTGTGACCCAGGGTGTGCCCCACTGCCCCACTGACTGCAGTGTTAGCCATCTGGGTCATCAGGCCTGGCTGCCAGGTTGCAGCAGCAGGTGAGTCAACTGCAGATGGTGCAGCTGCTGCTGGAGGCTGAGCTGGAGGTGCTCTTCTGGGAGAAGGCCTCATCTGAGAGACCTGGCTGGCATGAGAAGTCACCCGAGAAGTGCAGCTTCGGCTTCCACATGAGGCATCCTAACTGCGTGTAGTCTCCGCATTCAGAGAAGACAAAGAGCCACTAATTATAATCTTGAACAAAGCATTATGTGTAGCCATACTCTTACGACGATAGAAATCTTTGTAATTAATGTAAATTGAAGTGATAATTTCTTACAATGGTATAGAGTTTATATATTGATACAGAATTAAGATTTTCCTTGGTATAAATCTGTATATTGATACAAAACTTGAAATTATCTCAGATAGGCATTGTGCCTATACAACTCATTTAAGAATGCAAGGCTTTGACCCAGTCCTTCGAATAGCAGCTATTACAAACTGTTTAGGATGATTAAGTAACACTCGTTAAGGGCCAGAGAATAATCCCATGGTTCTGTTGGATTGTGATTTAATTATAATAAAGTATTTTCAAATTACTCAAATAGAAATGGCTAAGAGTAGTTAAGGTTTAACAGCTCAACTATACTTTTCATAGATAGTCTTCAAAAACATCAGAAATCCTCAGAATAAGACATTCAGTGTTAATACATTATTAAAGAACATTTGACAATGAGACATGTCTGCTCCTGACAGCTTCCTCATTCTCCTTCAAAGAAGAAATTTAGCACCAAAATCTCCATATAGAGTTGCTCCAGTAATGTCAAGGTAGCCATTGGACAAAAATTGTCCTATCTGCAGACAAAATACTGTCCAAAGAGGACAAACAGATGTGGGATAGTCAACTGTTAAGCTCTGCCAAGATAGGGTAAGCTAGTCTTTAATATTCCTGCTTGATTTCAAAGTCTGCCAGATGGTTCTGGGCCAGAAGGCTGAAGACAGATGCTCTGACATTTTGAGGAATAGAGGACTGTCCAAGTAGTCAGCTGTCTCTACAATTTAAGTTTTGGAAGCTATATTTTTGTGCTTCCCAAATATTTGGGTAATATTTAATTCATTCTCAGATTTCTGATGGGGTTGAAGAATAGTTATAGTCTCATAATCAAACTCAAGTTGTTTAGCATTAAGAGAGATGATATCAAGTTAAAAGAATAGTTTTAAGATGGTAATACAGGGTAAAATCATAACATAATTTAGGTAAAGTATAAACTCTTTTGTTAGGATAGGTGGTAGAGTACTTTAACTGACAAATAGGATGAACTGGATGTTAATTGTATCTCATACTTTGTAATTTACGTAATTGTTATGGTTATGCTCAATTTATGTCCGAGAGAAGAGTCTTTTTAAAATTTTGACAGAAAATATAAGATGTTGGGGATTGGTTCTAATCCTTTGAATTAATCTGGTCCCCAAAATTTGGAATCTGTGTTTTCAAATGCTGAAGGTCCTTGTCCCCAACTGGCTGTTGATTGATCAATAAAGAGTCAATGGCCAATGCGTGGGCAATTAGACTGAGGCAGGACCTTTAGATTTGCCTGGGCTAGGAACTGGGAGAAAGGAAGGAGAGGGAAATCATCATATCTTGGAAGGAGATGGATCAGATTTAGAGCTGCAGAAGAAAATTCATCCACAATGTAGGTGGAAAGGGAAAGCAGCCCTATGGGAGGGGCTGTCCCAAAGGTAATAGGGCAGCAAAGATAAAATATAGATTTAGAAGATATTGAGCCAGGAATACTGGAGGGAAATGTATGCTAGCCTGGTGGAGGATTAGAACTGCCTAGCTTTTGAGTTAGTCAAGACATACATATTAAAATTAACTTGTGTGTGTGTGTGTGTGTGTGTGTGTTTCTTTTATTCACAAATCCAGATAGCTCTTGCACGGGTGTGCAAGTGTGACCCATTTGGAGCACAAGGTGGTATAGCAAATTCATCATTACATTGGGGTTCTTTGATTTCCTTGGATAGATACATTTCTGGAGCATTGGATCTTCTAAGCCAGGTTTCAATGCAGGAAATCCTGCATTCCAGGCCTCACCAGAAATCAGTTCTTTATTTATGAGCAAGTATGTGTTAAGCACCTATGTATCAAATCTTATCTATAATGATCTTAGGGATACATGATGATGAAGCAGACAGCATCACTACTCTTTCACTTCCAGTGGGGAAATCTCGCACAAATACAGAATTTATAGCTTGCAATGGGTTCCATGATGTGATGTAGTCAAGAGCTGAATTAGAAAATATTGGAGAAGCCTAGTTTAGATTGATCAGGGAAGACCCAAGAGAATAAGGGACTTCAGGGTGAGACCTGCTGAATATAGAGACAATAGTCATATAAAAAATTTGGAATGTGGTCCTCTTGGTAGAATGAGCAACACAAGGATTTAGAGATTGAAGAGAGACTTGCACTGCCTCTGAAGGCTGATATACTAGAGTGTTTTCTCAGAATGGTGGGAAGAACACTCCAGGATGTGGACAAAATGCTTGGTTCTGCATGGGTAGGTGGTCAGACTTTTTTGGAAGAGCAGCAAGAAGACACTGAAAACTCAATAGCAGGGGTCAGCATCCATGTCCATGGAAGAGGAAGCCACCCATACTGCCTTATTAGGGATGATTGTATACAGGCACCAAAAAGATGTACTTGAAGCTGTGTCATCCTCTCTTGGATTCCTGCAGGATTTTTAGTAACATTTCCATGTTTTATAAAGTGGCTGTAATGATAGCCTCATAGGCCTATTAAGATGTTTAATGTGTAATGAATATGGCTGAAGATATGAAGCTTTGGAATGACTCCAGTGCAAGAATTCAGCCTTTTGTAATACAGTGTGTGCTTTCCCTTTGCCTTTACAGTGCAAAGAATGGCAGGACAGTTTCTGGTTTCTTTTCCTCTGTGGCTTCTATGAGACTCAGAGTACAATTGATGGTCTCAAATAACAGTAATGTGGCTTTAATGGCCCCTATATTTTAATTCTTTTCTCCATTCCTGATATCTTCTTCTACTAAAATATAAATACATCAAATACTTTTGCTGTCTTAGAAGGATTTTCCCCAATGATCCTCTTGATGCCATTTGCCTGGTCCTGGCCATGATTGAGCTTGATCACCAGATTTCAATGGATGAGTCACTTTTATGATTCTGCAATGAAACATGAATATAAACAACTTAGGAGAAAAAGGATTTCTTGTGTTTCCTGGTTTTGGGATGGTCAGTCAATGGTCAGCTTGAGCTGAGGTGCTTCAGTAGATCCTCACAGCACCAGGAGTTCAGGTCAGAGGGTGTTTGTCACTTTTTGGCCAACAGGAAGTAGAAAGGGCAGGGAATGTAAGGCTGGACAGGGACCTTTCAAAACAGCACCACAAGATGGGGACCAAGCATTTAAAATATGACTTTATGGGACACCATTCAAGTTCAAAGCACAGGACTAGAGAAGGTCCATGAGGGCACTTTGATGCTTTGACTTCTAACACCTTCTAAGTCCTTCCTACGTTAGAGTCAGCCACCTTAAGCAGTGGATATTCTTGGCTCATTTAAACCTATAGATCAAAAATTTATGAAGGCAGTACTCACAAGTTCATATCACATTTTAGGCAGTAAAACATTTGTTTCAGAATTTGGTAGAAAATAGATATAAGTGGCTATATTTGGAGTATCCAGTGAATGACTTGCCAAAATGGGTGTGCTGGCCTCTGGCTGTGGGCACAGGAATGGATACTGGCCAGGTAGAAGTCAATTGACCATAGCAGAAGTACCAACTAGAATGTTTCAAACCAGGAAACACAAGAAATCCTTCTTCTACTAAGTTGTTTATATTGATGTTTTGTTGCAGCATCATAAAAATGACTCATCCATTGAAATCTGATGATCAAGCTCAGTCTTAGCCAGGACCATGGCCAACCCACAAATCAAAAATTAAACATAAAAGGTGAGCATTAAGCTGGAAGCTGGATGAACATTTGTTAGGATGGACCAATAAAGCAAAGTCAGAAAGTCGGGGAGAATCTATTAGGTTGCCCAAGAGTGGGCTTGGAGGGAGGACAGTGGGCTGTGCTTGAGTTTCCGGAGAGAAGATACCTGTAAGGGGATGGGCTGGTTCAATGATTGGAATATAGAGCCCAAGTTCTGACTGTAGGAGATTAATCCAGGCTGATCTTGCTACAGCTCCAATTTGATTCATCTCCTTCTTGTCTAAGCCCTAGGACTGGAAGGAGGCCCAGAGGCTAGGCCCTCCTTTGTTCTCAACATTCCCTGCCTCTCCCTCCTGAGTTCTCCTCACCACTATGTAGGTGGCAATTGACCCATAATGGACATGTTTTTATTATAGTAATGGTACCACTTTCTGCAGAAAAGGGCAATACAATTTTGTTAATGAAAGTCATGTGTTGAGACAGGGTTAGATGGGAATTTCTGGGTCTGGTTTGGCCCTGGCTCAAAACCTTCCGGGAAAATACAAACTTTCAGAGCCACACCCAGAAAAGTCCTCTTTACCCCTGTCAGGCCCAGCTGCTTTGCATTAGGGAAATAATACTGCCCTTCCCCCGCACCTTCTCATATGTATAAAGCGTGTTATAAAATGGTTATTAGAAAGCAGTCGCCCTTCTGCCCCTGCCTGCTCCTCCGAGCTGGAGCAGACACAGAGTCAGTCTGCTCCTGTCCTGTGGAGAAACTGAATCCTGAGTCATCCAGGAGCCACTGTACTCAGAGCAGCTGAGAAACTGAATCCTGAGTCATCCAGGAGCCACTGCACTCAGAGCAGCTGGTAA
>NW_021619976.1:117573-117802 GCF_004785775.1 Grammomys surdaster
ATAGATCGGGGAGCCAGGGACATCCAGGGCACAGCAGCTACCCAAACCCCGCCCCTCCGGAATTCCACTTCCCTTCTACCCCTGCCTGGTCCTCTGGGCTGGATCAGACACAGAGTTGGTCTGCTCCTGTCCTGTGGAGAAACTGAATCCTGAGTCATCCAGGAGCCACTGCACTCAGAGCAGGTGACACAGAGTCGGTCTGCTCCTGTCCTGTTGAGAAACTGAATCC
>NW_021619976.1:147802-147993 GCF_004785775.1 Grammomys surdaster
AGCTGCTCTGAGTGCAGTGGCTCCTGGATGACTCAGGATTCAGTTTCAGCTGCTCTGAGTGCAGTGGCTCCTGGATGACTCAGGATTCAGTTTCTCCACAGGATGGGAGCAGACCTACTCTGTGTCTGCTCCAGCCGGGAGGAGCAGGCAGGGGCAGAAGGGAAGTGGAATTCCGGAGGGGCGGGGTTTGG
>NW_021619976.1:148003-156314 GCF_004785775.1 Grammomys surdaster
CAGCTGCTCTGAGTGCAGTGGCTCCTGGATGACTCAGGATTCAGTTTCTCCACAGGACAGGAGCAGACTGACTCTGTGTCTGCTCCAGCTGGGAGGAGCAGGCAGGGGCAGAAGGGAAGTGGAATTCCGGAGGGGCGGGGTTTGGGTAGCTGCTGTGCCCTGGATGTCCCTGGCTCCCCGATCTATCTCAGCTGCTCTGAGTGCAGTGGCTCCTGGATGACTCAGGATTCAGTTTCTCCACAGGACAGGAGCAGACTGACTCTGTGTCTGCTCCAGCTGGGCCAGTTTTCTCTTTTATAAGTTGGACATAATACTACCATTGGGTTTATAGGGTTGGAATCAGAAGTAATGTCTGTAGGTAAATCACTTCAGTGTGTGTTTTAAAACTATCTGGCATATTGAAAGGTCTAGTTGCATATAGCATCTACTAATGAAAACAGTGATTTATTTTATCTGGTCAAATTCATTTCCTCATTGTCATTAATTAAGAGTGTTATCTCCTGAAATTTATTGCTAGTTCACCCTTATCTGGATTAATATTACACAATCTTAAATTTTTTTTTAAGAAATAGATCAAGTTAGCAAACATAGAAAACAAAAAGACAAAACAAACTAGACAACTTGTAAAGCATGTTGTATATGTGATTAAAAAACTTTTATTGGTTCTTTGTGAATTTCATACTATGTACCCCAATTTCATTCATCTTCCCATCCCTTCATATCTGCCCTTCATACTTACAACCTCCCCTGAAAAATAAAATTACACAAAAAATCTCATCATGGGATCTGAAGTGTGTGTCACACAGTATTTGATGCATACATCTTTACTTGAAAATATTCATCATGAGTCATTGGTCTGGTTTGAAGCCTCTAGCTTCTGCTATACAAAGGTCCAGATTCAGGGTTCTACGTTGTCCCATCCCAACATCTATACCATCTATGAACTGTTGGAATTCATGAAGGGCCAAGTCTTACAGATCCAAGTCTACAGGATCTCCATGGCATAGGATGACAACAGGATATCTAAGAGGACTACTGGTGAAGATCCAGTATTGATAATGTATGTATGAGTGGGGAATCAGAAGCTGGAAAGAAGATTTGAAGGAGATTCTCCCTCTTGGCCCTCAGGAGCCCATCTCTGCCCACCTTCTACTAGTCACTCCCAAACAGTGTCCAGATCCCATTTAATGGATTCCTTGAGGCAGAAAGCATAGGGTTTTCACTGAATGAGCTTGTTATACAATGGATTACTGAGCTGGGACACTCTTTGGAGGATAAATAGGCGTAGCTTAAGTTCAAGACACATCTATCATGTTTCTGTGGAATACAGGTCCTGGGTGAATGGAATATTGGGGAGATTTCAAAGGGTTTAAGGGACAGAGACTTGTTTAGACTACTCTGATACTGTAATTTAGAATTGATCATGAGTGATTCCCAATGACATATGTATTAAATGCTTGGTCTTCAGCCTTTGGCATGATTGGGTGGTATGATGGCATTTAGAAGGCAGAGTCTACCGGAACAGAGTTGGGTCATTGTGAGCTTGCCCTTGAAGGGGATGGACATTGGGATGTTGGGCTTCCTCTTGCTAGCTCTCTTCATACTTGTTTATCACACAGTGAGCAGCTTGTTCTCTACCGTGCTTTCCACCGTCACTGGCTGCCTTACCACAGACTTATAAGCAACCAGCCAAAAAATCATGGATTTTCTTATTTTTAAGCTTATTGCCTCAGGCACTTAGTTGCAGCAATGGGAAGATGACTAACCCATTTGGTGACTCAAGGTTTCTTTTAAGGATGCTGTGGAGAATAGACTATTCTGAGAATACAATTTTAGCCAAACAGGAAAGATGACCTGATTATATATTCTTATCAACAAAAGCATCTATACTGTATGCAGCTCTTACAAATTATGTACCATTCTGAGGGATATGATGCTCCCAGTGAATCTTTGTGAGGGTTCTCAGTCTGTCTTTCTCTTTCTCTGCCTCTGCTGCTTTGGTATGGCTCTCGACTATGGCATCTCCATCATTTCTACTAGTGTATCTGTTTCCAGGTTTCTCATTTCAAACAGCAGTCTGAGTAATCTCTATAAAGCAGAGTTCCTTGGGAGTTTCTCTTTAGTTGGAGTCCAATGTCTATAAGGGTAGGTTAGCCACACCCTTTAGAGTATAGGTATAGGCTGTGTTAGGGTAGCTGGAGAACACTTTGGATACTTCTCAGATATTTCTGGCTAAGGATTGATCACACTTTCTCGAGCACGAAGAAAATGTATCTAAACTCAAATGTAACCAATATTATTTACCTTAATTCTAATTTTTAACAAAAAATGCTTTACTCCCCTTTCTTTTGAAATACAATCTCATAGCTAGCTGGCGTGTTGTCTACCTTGGCACAGAATCTCAGACTATCTTGTGTGCCAAGTGATGCCTTTCATGGTTCAGGCACTGCTACTGTGGTTTGGTCTTGTGTGATTCTCAATCTAGCAGTGTTTGTAGCTAGTGAGAGTCTTGTGTTGTCCTGGTCATATCTCTGATGGTGTTCATATTGTAGACTTGATATTGTGTTGGTTGTAAGAATCACTATTCGTTTCCCTAACAAGGATCATATCCTCACTCATACAGTGGATGTTGGTAATAAGGCAACTACCTATCCATGTGAAAATCTCTAGAGAAGGAAAGATGATACAAGTTTGAGTTTCAGCTAGTTTCCATAGGAGTTTACAGATGCTCATGGCCACTGCTGGGCAACACTGTGGCAACAGAAAGAGCACCCAATCAACTTGTAACTCATGGAAGATAATATATTATTGCCTGTAGCCACCAGGTTTTGCAGAAGTATCCCTTTTGACAATAGATAAATGAAAAGTGGAAAACTAATGTTTTCTAGCCCTGCTACCCTTCCCCCTCCTCTCCCATACTGTTTAGCACAAATGTTCTTTAAGGGTGTCATGTGTGCTGAGGGCAATATAAAGGGTAGAAGGGCAAGCTTCTTAAGAAGGAAAGCATGGGAGGCTCACAGGCCTGGGGAAACTTCCAGAAGAAAAGCAGCACTTGCATGCTAGATCCAGAAAAACAAAGCCTGGAGGACAAAGTGAGTGGGCTTGCTCTCCCACTCTTCATCCAGAGGGTAGAGTTGGAAGTGGTGCCACCTCCATGGAAGGTAAGCCATATTAAAACATTCAAAAATTTCTCATGAGAATTGGGGAGCCATTAAAGATTTATTTCCAGTCAGTTCCCACCAAAAGATAAAGTCATACTTACAAGAAACTTTAAGAACAAAGGAAAATCAATAGAAAATTAAGATGACCAAAAAATGTGGTATATATTCACTTTGATCTTATTATTGTGAAGGCAGACAATTCACAAAAAGGGGCACTTAGTGGATGGGATCTCAGGCTCTGAGAACACCTCCGAGAAGAGGAGCAGAAAGGTAGGCAACAGAGGGCAACATCAGGAAGGGCACACGAATTTTAAAGCCTATTGAGAATTCTGTTCAGTAATAGCAGTTGCTCCTTCTGAGGTAGAGGCTAAGTAGATTTTTATTCCAAGTCTTTACCATTTCTCATAGTGTCTACATTTTTATTTTCTGCTGTGAACACATGTGATTTTGACATTGAGAAAAATAAGGAACAAAAAAAAAATTCATGAGGTTAATGAAAGATAAATGTTGTCCACATGTTTTGTGAGGCCCTAGGGCAACTTTGCTTTGGACCTTCCCTGAACCGATATCCTCATGGGAAACATGAGCCTGGCTCCTCCTCCAGGCAGAGCAAGGCCTGCACACTCCACCTTCTGTCTCTCTTGCCCTGCTGTTTTGGGGAACAGGAGTCTGGCTGGCTCCTGCTTAAAGCAAACAAGGGGGTTTTTAATGGGACCTAGGGACCTGGTGAGAAGCAGCCATAGTGAACAAGAGAAATTCAGGGAGGTGTTTAGGAAAATGGTCACTCAGTCGATGAGATCTCAGGGTTTAAGAACACCTCTGACAAGGGGCAGCTGATGGAAGAAAGGCCCACAACAGAGAGCCACAGGAGGGAGGGCACAGAGATGTGCCAATGTCGCTCACAGAGCACACAAAGACTGTAGGAAGAAAAGGAGACCATCAGAAGGGAGGTAACTCAAGAGGCTTACATTATACGTTACAGTATTTGTTTGTTTATTAATTATACTAAGATAAAGGTATGAAAAGCTTATAGGTCAAAATACCAAAGTATGAAAGTTTCAAAGAAAACCCAGGAAAGTCTATCTGACTTTGGGTTTAGGATTTACTTTTTTAAAAGAAAAGCACAAAATTGCAATCTGTGAAGGAAACATAAATGAAACGTTGAACTTTCTTAAAATAAGAAACTCAAGTTCTGAAAAATGAGAGAAAGAGGAAGGGAAAAAGAAGGTAAGAGGTAAAAAAGAACAGAGTGAGGGAGGAGATGCAGGGCCATGGGTCAGCAAGGATGGGCTAAAAGGCAGAAACAAGGCTGGAGTAAAGGGCAGAAGCAGGCTGGATAGCAGATCCTCTGAGGTAGGGAAGGATGGAAGAAGAGATGATAGGCGAGACAGGGACTCAGACACAGCCTTGGTGCACAGACAAACACCAACAGGGGGGATCTCAAGAGAGGCAGGGAGGAGATGAAGGTAGGCAGGGTGTGTTCCTGCAGAGTTCAAGGGGAAGCCCATGTTTCCTATATGTGAGGGGTCTTTGGAGCTTCTCCAAGACTTATGTAACTCATGCCTTTATTATTTGAGTTTCACAGGTGTCATATAAATATGAAAAATCATGTGTGTAACAATTTATGAATCTCTTTGAGCCAGTGTCTCTCACTGAGCCTGTGGATCACTGACTTGGCTAGGTTGACTGGCCTCAGGGATCCACTAGGCTCCTTCTCCAGAGCTGGGATTATGGGTACACACCAATAGGCAAGACTTTTTTTACATAAATGTTGGAAATCTTAATTCAGGTTCTGTTACTTTCTGGCAAGTGCTTTGTCCATATCCCTAGTCCCTTTAATTATATTTTTCTATTTTAATGCTCATTTTACTTAAGAGAAAATCGAGACTCACTGAGGCATAATGTCTTCTTGCCTGGGTGCTGTAACTAGTGAACAGCTGAACAGTAATGAACACCTCCACTGATCTGCCTTCTAGCTCAAGGTCTTGGTGACTCTTCTTTCTCGCTATCTGTGGTCAAGGCTTCAGTGATCTGGGAAATATGAAGACATTTCAATACATCAGAAATTATTAAACACCAACTATATATAAAGTTATTAAAATGGTGGCAATTCAGTGGTAACTAGGATTTAATTTCCACCTCCAGAAACCTTTGGTTGGAAATTCAATAGAGACAGAAAAAGACAGATCAATAGGTCCTGGAACATTAGGAGTACTCAGTTTGGACAATTTGAAGAGTCTAGAGCCTTCTTTTCAAGGTCTACACATCGTCTCTCATCTCCCTCATAGCCCTGTTTATTCCTGCTACTGAAGATCTAAGCACTAGTCTGTACTGGTCCTGTTGGAAAACAAACGTTAATTACTTTTTAAGCATAGTTATCAAAAATTCTAAGCAAACATGGAAACTTTGGTGATTATTTTAAAGATTTATTTTTATTTATGAGTGTGTATATACCCACATATGTATGTGTACCTGCAGAGGCCAGAAAGGGGCACTGGGTCCCTTGGAGTTAAGAGTTACAGGTGGTAGTAAGCTGCCTGAATGTAACTGCTGGGATCAAAACGGCGGTCTTTTGAAAGAGCAGCAGGCTTCTTTAACTAGTGAGCCATGTATCCAGTTCAGAGATGTAATCTTTGTGACCTTAGTAAGTTGATGAGGATGGAAGAGTAAAAGAGAAGAATTTGGTTTCAACAGCCAACTGTTCTTTTCCATTCAAGCTGGCTTCTTCAGGCATAATGTCTTCCAAATCCCCACCAAAAACATCCCTACACACTCTATATGCTTTGTGGGTACTTGTTTACCTCACAGAGGCACCCAACACATCTGAAATGGAGAGAAATGCATCTTCCCACAGTCTGTCGTACATGAAGCAATGGATGCTACATCAGTTGTCAATTCTCTGAGTCCGAGGCAAAAGGTGAAGGTATGTGGACAGTCAGGACACTAATGCTGGGTTTCATGAACAGAGCCAATGACTTCAATGATTTCAAAGGGTTAATGGAGGCTTCTCAGGGTTGATTGATGTTGGCTTGATCTGCAGATAACCATAGTCAAGGTGGGTAGACCTAGAGAAGAGTGGGGGGAGGGGAAAAACGAGGATCAGAGGAAAAGGAGGAAGAAAAAAAGGAAAGAAGGAGAAGATGAGAGGGCTTATTCTCTGCCCTACCCAGTGACAACTCCATAAAGTAATTTTCTGATCTATTCTTGAATCTGTAAGAGTCAAGTCATAGGGATACAGTTACTGACTACACAGAATGGCAGACTTCAAAGTTCCTTGACAAATGTATCTGTATCCCACTGACACACAGCTGTTTAGGGTGTTCCCCACTTCCTGTCAGCCAGTGTGGGAAGCATTTTGTAGAGATGATCTGGATCCCTACAACCACCTTGTGATCCACTGGCTTCACTCTACGGGGGAAGAAGCTGATTCTTTATGGGCTGAGGAAAACAACACAGGTCCCCCATCTCCCTGAGAGACAGTGAGCATATTCCTTGTCCCTTGATGGTTTTTGACTTTCCTCTTGACAGTCTTCTTGTTGCTTGCTTCCTCCTACCAGTCTCCCCAGGGTCCCTCAGCTCTTCTTTCTCTGTCTCCCTTCTTCCTTGTTGTTCTGCCTCCTCATCTTCTTTTCCCGTTCTTTCTCGTGAGCTGTGGAGGGAATGTGAGCACCGTTAGGGCTGCTCACTCAGTATTTCTATCTGTGCTAAATTTTTCCTCCCTGCTTTGAAATAAGCTCAGTCATGTGACTGGCTTGGCTAGTGAAATTTGTACTTTATAAAACCCACTCCATGATGTTTTTTTATACCCCTTTTCAAGATTTGCAAGTATACATGTAGATTTGGTTTAATTTGTTATTGTAGCATACAAAGCCAATGACATGGAAAGCAAAGCTACTTGGACAAACAGATTACTAGAACATGTGCAGGATTAGGAGTTCTCAGATAGGGTTACTGCTATAAGTTTATGAAGCACACTTTGCACCTCAGGTAATGTTTGGCTAAGTCTCATGCTGTTGTTTATGTAAGTCCCGTTAAAACTATAACATTTATGAATTAGAAAGATTTTGTAACTTTTTGATTTCTTTCGAAAACCAGAATGCCCTGTCTAACCTCAAGACACCACACTCTGTGGGCATGGCTTGAGTCACTACACTGTGTGAATGACTTCCTATATCTTCTGTGAAGTTCTAGAGCAGTGGGCCTGTGAACTTTGAACCTTCTCTCATATCCTTTTGAAGCTTCCTTCTAATCAAGAGATGCCACATGGCTAACAAGTTATTAGGTGGTTAAGAGAATTGATTCAAGGGATTTTTAAATATGGTAAATAATTAGGGTAAGAAACTGGAATCAACCGTAAGCTTTCAGTCAGTCAAAAGGGGAGAGAGGTCTAGAGCTGGCAGGGCTCATCTGTCCCAGATATCTGTGTCCATCCCTTAGAGTCATTAGCATGGCCACTGCTGAACTGTCTGTGTTTCTATAACCTAAACAGTAGCTGGGCCCAGTGGAGGAATGATGAACACAGTATGTAAGGAAAGAGTGCCAGTTGTGGTCTTTGAACCTGCATGGCCATGGCAGTGAGTATATGTTTAACATTTTGGAGTCGTGCATGAGTTGCTACCAGGTGCCTTTCTTCTTTCCACTCCACAGGAATCGCATGGTGCTGACTCCTCCCCAGATCCCTGAATATCCACCACCTGCACGACGAAGTTACACTTTTTGGCATTTCTTTTCAAACTTTGAGAGTCAAGTATTTTAATTTAGCGGGATAGAAGACAAACAAAAACCACACTTGGTTGAAACCAAAAGCAGATATGCTCAGGACTACTTGGGTGAAGGTGTGGCTGTGGGGCGGGAATTGGGAAGGTCGTGGATGCGACATGACTGAGAAGACATGACAGCTGAAGACTGAGGCAAGGACAAGGAGGAGCAGGTGTGTGCTTGGAGCCACAAGTCACAAAGACTCTGTGAGGCACACAGCTTAAAAATTTGAACAAAGCATGAGACAAACAATGGGGGCTGAGGCTGGAAGTAGAAACTTCTATAATGAGCATTTTCAGATAAATGTTATTACAAGTCACCGGGGGGGGGGGGGGGGGAGAGAGAGAGGGGGAGAGAGAGAGAGAGAGGGGAGAGAGAGAGGGAGGGCGGGT
>NW_021619976.1:156414-203237 GCF_004785775.1 Grammomys surdaster
AGAGAGAGAGAGAGAGAGACTTGGACTTACCTTATACTCATCAATGTAAAAGGGAAAATAAAAATGTAAGAACACAGTTTGCATCCATGAAAGATGTGGCTGTGCAGTGGCCCAGACCTCCTGCAGAGTGATTCCAGGATCTGGTACAGGGTGAACAGCTGGGCCTTCCTCCTACTGATTACAGAGCCTGGCTGGAGAGGAAATAGTTACATAGAAACAACACACTGTGCATCTGCATGGGACATGGCCAGCCTCCAGGCCCTCCAGGTCTGCTCCCCGCTGACCCCCAAATGCACTGTGCTATCTGCAGCAGCCCTTGCAGTGGGCACAGAAATGGCTTCCCCGACCCTGTCTTTGGCTGAGAGAGGCCTGCTCAACTCCAGGTTTCACAGGTTGAGCTCAGCTCTGCCTCTTCATCCACCTCCATAGGCCTCTTGCCATCTCGGATGTGAACTGCTGGCTGCTCTTGCTGGCTGGTGGCCCAGAGCCCTGCAGGCCTTACACTCTCTGTACTCACGGCTGGGCGCTTCTCTCCCACGTGTGGCAAGTGCAGGGCCATACACCTTCCTTTGAAATATGGCCGTGTTTTAAAAAGTGTTTTATGTTATATCTCCTCTTGCTATTTTTACCCTTCAGGGAAGGGTATGTGTTTGTTTAAAGGTTAATTAAGTGTCATCTTAACTGGGGACTAACAGAACATTCCTAGTCTTTGTCTTCCAGGATCTCAAGAGCAGCAGGCGCTGTTCTTTCTTGATGCTGTGTAGGTTTTCTGCGGCTTTGTTGATCCCATTTCTCCTCGTTCTCCATCCCTCTATGCCTTCTCAGTCCTCCTGTGGAAGGCTGCAGAGATCCACATTTGGCAATAATCTCCAGTCTCACGATCATACGTGTCACATTATTTTTACTGATTCCAGCCCAGGCTACCCCTACCGCATGCCAGTTAGTCACGCCCAACTCAGCATGTCCAAGATTGTAGTGTACAAGTCCGCCCAAACCCGATACTCTATCTAGTGTGGCAAATGGCACCCTATAAAATCATATGCCTTTGCCCCAGACTTCTGGGCCGTAACGGATTCCTCCTTTGTAAAAGTGATGCGGCACCTGCCATAAACCATCCGTTCATCAGCTTTGCACCTGTGACCCACACAGGCGTCAGCTCATTGGCTATATTCTTGATGTTAGCTTTGGAATGGATTCATGGGGTGGGAGGGAAGCAGTTTGGAAACAACAATAACAAAGCCTCGTGAAACAAATGAAAAGGAAAACATTTAAACCTTTGGGGAATCATCTAAAGAACCAACAGAGATCCTACTTAGAATGCACAGGGAAGTGGAGTCGGCTTTTCTCATTGCTCTGTTTATTTCTGTCTATGTCATCCAGTGCTACTTGTCATCTCTCCTGTCTAGTCTCCTTATCCTGGACTAGCTTTTCATCTCTTTTTCTTGAAAACATTTTTTTCCCTCAAAGTCTTCATGTGTAGCTTTGCCACTGTCCCTAAACCTAAGGGTCCCCTCTCCATTCTCTTCTGTTTCATTGACTATCTGTCTGGACTCTCGCTGATAGAAACCAAGCCCATAGCCCTCCCTCTTTTCAAGTTTCCTCTCCATCTCTACACTTTCTTAAAACCAGCCCCTCCCCTAAAATCTGGGAATTGTGTAGACTTACAGAAATATTCTTGAGAAGGTGGGGGAAAGAATTTAAAATATTTAGTTAATCGCCAAAGTGTCTTCAGTGTCTTTTACCTTCATGACCCGCTCTTCATACCTGTAACAATTACACCCCAGTGCTACGGACTGCTAACAGACTTGGATTTCTCCCTAACCATAAGTAAACAGCCATGACTGCCACAGCCTCATGGATGTAGGGAGAAGACACAGGGCCACAGGGCAAAGACAAAGGACTATTTATTGCTCCCAGAAATCACAGTTGCCAGAGTGTTGACTTCATTGTGCCATTTCACCTACATTCCAGTTCCCACAGGATAATGCATGTGGGATAATGCAGAAGACACTTGCACACAGAGAGAACTGCATCATGGGAGCAATACTTTTGGGTGTAGAGTCTTCTATCATTGATCAGGAAGGATTTCCACTCTTTGCTGGGGTGTGGAATCTGTTAGATGCCATCTCTGCCTCTCATAGATATGACCAAAGCTTGTCTCTATCCATGGTGCATGAAATGTTGCATTGTGCTTAATAATAATAATAATGAGTGCAGCTTCCTCTACACAATAAAGAATTTACAAAGGAATGCAGTACTTTGTAGAGTTATAAATAGTTTGTGATGAAGTATATCTCAAACTGTGTATTTATACGTATGTGTTTTTCCTTTCCTTTCCTTTCCTTTCCTTTCCTTTCCTTTCCTTTCCTTTCCTTTCCTTTCCTTTCCTTTCCTTTCCTTTCCTTTCCTTTCCTTTACACACATCTAAAGGAAAAGAAAGGAAAGGGAAGGGAAGGGAAGGGAAGGGAAGGGAAGGGAAGGGAAGGGAAGGAAAGGAAAGGAAAGGAAAGGGTGTGTGTGTGTGTGTGTGTGTGTGTGTGTGTGAATGACAAAGGGGATTTTAAAAGAGAGAATTCATCTGTCAGGCCAACAAATGGAGTTGTATGTTCTATTTATTTACATTTTTTTCCTCCAAGTGTCTGGGCTGTGCATAGATCAACTGTAGATGAACTTGTCTCCAGTCAGATTCTAACATTGACCTTTTGCTCTGGTTTACAGCTGGGGTTTTAAACCCCCGTTCTCAAGTTCATACAACTGTCCCTTCAGGGGATTTTACATTTTCTCCTTGTCTACACTTTTTTAGACAAATGTCAGGTTTTTTTTGTCATTAGCCTTGTGAGAATTCCTGCAAATAAATAAACAGTTTGAAGAAGGAAACCCACTCTGGGACTGGAGGCTGTGAGTCAGTGTGGAGGCTGGAGGGAGTGGGGGAGACTGGGCTTGGAAGATGTGGAGATAGAGTGGCCTCTGCTTCCTTCCTTTGATGCCTACAATACATGAGAAATCAAAGCTTCCTAGAAACTTTTTTGGTTATCTTCTGAGATATATGGACAGTTTTAAAAAAATGGTTTGAAATATATAGAGTTTAGGAAGGATTGCTTCCTCTCTCTCTCTCTCTCTCTCTCTCTCTCTCTCTCTGTCTCTCTGTGTGTGTGCTTATGTGTAGTATACATATGCATGCATGCTGCAGTGTGTATGTGGAGGTCAGAAGACAGCTTGCAGAAATCAATTCTCTCCTTCCACACTGTGGAGGCACTCGCTTACTGACATCTTAGCAACCTTAACTGGATGATTTATGCTCCTCCCTACCTATGGTTCACACTGGAGTCTTGGGTGGAGAACAATTTGTCATTCCTAGTCCTACTCTGGTGGTATCTAAGGAAGAGACTCTTCCTGGTAGAATTGATCATATTTGGAGAAAGATTTGCATAAACTATGGGAAATACACTGACCTTAGCTGCTCAGGGAAATGGATCAGATTGCTATCTTCTCTGGATAGCAAGCGTGCAAGTGTTCTAGGGACTTCTATGTGGAGAATAGCCAATGAGGCCGCATGGAGGAGGGAGAAGCTGAGAGACCTGGGGAAGGAACTCTTGAAGAACAGAGGTTACTCAGCCCAGTTCTGCTGTGCATCGTGAGGTCCAGACATCCTTCCTGGTACTCTTCAGATATGATCCCTGCAATGTCAGGGTCTTCTGGGTTATCAATGAATTTTTTTTTGTGGAGTCTGGCACAGAAGATAATTCAATTGTAGCCAAACCCAAAGTAGAAAGAGTATTGATGGCTGAAAATTCGATGGGCATCAGGGTTATATACAAATAACGAAATGGATCGGGGATAAGCCAAGTGATTGGCAAGAGGCTGTAAACCTCAGAGTTGATGCAATGGAAGGAAGAGATGACCCAACTTGTGTGCCTCCCTCATTAAAAACAAAACAAAACAAAACAAAACAAAACAAAACAAAACAAAACAAAACAAAACAAAACAATAAAACCAACTCATCTGGTTAGATGTCATCCCTTCCTCTCATAGATAGGCGCGAAGCTTGTCTGTATTCTGGATGGAGGCACTCTTTCTTGTCTCCGCCATCTTTCAATATACCAAGAGCATCCCTTTCAACATTGTCTCCAATCCCATGTTGGAAATGTTTGCATGAAATGTTGCATTGTGCTTAATATCACAATAATAATGAGTGGAACTTCTGAGTCTTCTGGTTTGAGTCATCACAGAGACTCAGCTGTTGCACTGACTAGAGGGATATGGGAGTGTGCTAGCAATGATCCACACGAGTGGGAAGGAGAATGATAACAAGCAGACCACAGACTAGAGCAGGAAAGGTGGCTCAGTGGTTAACAGTACCTGCTACCCTTGCTGAAGATCTGAGTTCAATTCTAAGCATGTATACAGAGGCTCACAACCTTCTGTTACTCCAGTTTCAGGGGATCCAACATACTCTTCTGACCTCCACATGCTCTGCATGTAGTACACATACATACACTTGAGCACACACGTGTACATATAAAATAGATACATGAATGAATAAATAAACATTCTTTTTTTTTAAAAAAAAAGAAAACCCCAGACAGAATTTCTCTCTTTCTTACCCCTTCCCTCCCTCTACTCCCCTTTCTTCATTAAACAAGTGTTATATGCTATGAGGTAAACTATTTCATTAGTAGAGAAAGCAGGAGGAACCCATACAGGACACTGAAACATGATACCTCTGTTCATTACATAGAGAATGAACAGAGAGATATTATCCTCAGGTTTCAGGTAGACCCAGGAAGTGTCTTTTCAGAGCATCTACAGGACATCAGGTGCGCTCAAGATTTGTTGCTGTGGGGACTTTTACTTTTGAAGTTATGTAAACAGCAGCAAGGATCCTAAACGTAAGCAACAGCAACAACTTAAGACAGTTTTGGATAGAGACTGAAAATTCTCATCAGTTAGACATGTCAGACCCAGAGTGAGGCAATGCCTGCTCCTAGACAGACTGCATTCAACGTAAATTGTTGTGAGACAATAAGAACACTGGTATGGAATACCTTATCCAAGTGGCAAAAACCACATAGGAACTGAATGGGACCCCAGTTGAGAGGCAGGGCAAACCCCCTTTGTCCTGCATAATTCTGTTTGAATGAGTGGGAGAGAAGTGTTGAAATTCCATGAAGACTTCACTAAGTGACTTCTTCCTCTTCCCCTTCCTGGTGGGTCTTGGTGGATCTTAACTCTGTGATGCCTTCCTGACTTCTCCTTTTTAATTTCAATAAGATGGACTCACTTTATGCAAAGAGAGCCATTATTAAGGGCCTGTGCTGTGTCTGAAACATGGTAATGGTGCATACACACACACACACATACACACACACACACACACACACCTCAACAACTCCTGCACTTTCATAATGCAAGTATTGTTTTCTATCACTTACATAGAGTTCTACAGAGAGCTCATTCCTTCAACAGATTCTGCCATTCAGAATGGCAGTGATTGTTTATCAGGTAGCAACATCTTGGACTGGTGGAATTCAGCTCCTTGTCTCCGGGGTCAGCAAACCAGATAAACAGCGTCTGCCTTAACAGAATCACACCTGAGCCAAAGCAACTCTGGTGGAGGTGTTCAATGTAGCACAAAAATGCCTTTGTAAGCCCCCAAATGCCATTCAGATATAATTGGAAATGATTTCTGCCCAATGCCGACAGTCTTCTGCACCCAATAAGTCACTGTATTCACAGTGGTCTCTTTATTAAACTCCCGTCCCTCCATTTATTAGCATGTAACTCTATATAGCTTTTTTGGTGACTTCTTTGTCTGTAGGTAAATAGCTCAGAGGGAATTTATAAGCTCTTTCCCCAACCCCAAGAATAGTAGTCACCGTCGTGTGAGATTTGGATTGGAGTTTACCCACAGTATTTACTGGTAACAGTACCCAATATCTCACAGCACCCTTGTGGTAGTGATCAGAGAATGCTTGTATTACTTCCAACGCTTTTCTTCTACCCCTCCAAATGGAATTATGGAAGACAAAGAGGGTCCTGTTCATTTCCTGTATGTTTTTTGCTACTTGGATAAGATCTTTTGTATTAGTATTGTGTCTCACAATAACCTGTGTTTTATTTGTTCTATACAGGAGCTTCTAGAAGTTATATCACTCTGGGTCTGACGTGTCTAACTGATGAGAGAAAGCTGAAGTGGAGAGAAACCAATGGACATGCCCAAGGCTTTAAACTAAGGTGCCTAGACTTCCAGATGTCTTCCAGCACTTAAATGGTCAGTTCCCTGAAGTCAGGTATGATATATGAATTCTGCCTTGTTTCACATCTGCAAACTCCTGTGTTTATAACCACAGTGTGCTGGCTAGTTTTATGTCAACTTGAAGCAAGCTAGAGTCATCGGAGAGGAGGAAGCCTCAATTGAGAAAATGCCTTCATAAGTGACTGCTATAGGCCGGCCTGTGGGACATTTTCTTAATGAGTAATTGATGCGGGAGGATCCAGTGCATTGTGGATGGAGCCACCCCTGAGCTGGTGGTCCTGGGTTCTATGAGAAAGCAGGTTTATGAAGCCATGGAAGCAAGCCAATAAGCACTCTTCCATGATCTCTATGTCAGTTCCTGCCTCCAGGTTCCTACCCTGTTTGAGTTTCTGTCCTGACTTCCTTGAAGATGAACAGTGATGTTGAAGAGTAAGCAACATAAACCCTCTCCTCCACAACTTGGCTTTGGGTCATGGTGTTTTATCATAGCAATAGCAACCCTAACTAGGACATATAGCTTAGTAATGCCTAAGGAAATCCCAGATGAGAGAATGAAGACCAGTTGAAGTATCCTGGGCACTGGCAGTTAGCCCAGTGTCTAGCATGGAGGTACTGTGGCTATTTGCAGGAGGATAGGTAAGTGAATGAATTAGATAGCACCCCCCATGAGGATCTATCATACTGGTGAGAGGTTCTGTATTTATCTAAGCTCATCTCCAGGCTTTGGGGACAACGTTGTGACCCACCGCCATCTTTTTCTTTCTAGCAGAAACCTTGCCCATGATGCTCACCCTGTGAGCCACAGGAACATATACCAGTCAGAATACCTCTCTTCTATAGAAAGCAGACCCAACGCACGGCTCCAAATTCCAGGTCTATGCCCCTTGCTTCCCAGAGCCTAATATAGTAATCTCCTACCTCACAGGCCAGCAATAAAGAACACTTGACTTGCCCCTAAGAAGCACATCTCAGCACTTCAGGCCCGGGCGCCTGGGTCTTATTTATTGCCAGCCTGCTTCAGAGGTTGGCAAATTCAAGGGAGGCCTCCCTGCTTGCTCTGAGCCTTAGAAGACTGTTGATACTTGATCTCTTGTCCCAATTAATCAACTTCTCTACGCATTCAGAATGTCATCCCTGTCTACATCCTTGTAGTTGGAATGCTCTCTGTACAGTGTTGCCACTCCCCATCTGAAAGGCCGAAGGAAGATATCCTCTGCTTGTATTCTATCTGTCCTTCCCAGCTTTGGAGCAAATTCATTTTGGAGTTTGGAGTTTTGGAGAAGAAACTCCTGTGTTGGACCTTCTCCCACTGCTGAGGGCTTGGCCTTGACTCTCCCTTTCTGGCCACTTGATGACTCAGTTTCTTTGACTGTAAAATGAAGACCTTCAGGCCTGTTCTGCCTGCCAGGCTCAATGTCGGTTTTGGCTTAAACGAGTCCTGCTTCCAGAACACATTCTAAAAGAGGCTTGTTTATTTAAATAAGCTTTTCTTGTCATTTCCCATTTTCTTCTTAAAGCACAGTCCAGGTTGCTTAAAAGAAAACCAATTAAAAAACAGGAACAAAACAAATAACACCTGATAAGAAGAACAGTGTACACAATAAATGCCCACTATCAGAAATTTTAATAAGCAGTCCTCCAAACTCACTGCTCGTTTGTCTCATGGGAGACCTATTAAGTGTTGAGCATGTTAGTTCTTTGGGGTGTGAGTTCCTCCTTTGATAATAAAGGATCCCATTGTGCAATGAGAAATATAGATGTTTTGTGAAGCCAGAGAAGTTCCTGGAGGTCAGGCGTTTAACCCTTGTAGCAGAAGAATGCTCCTGTGTGTCCCTATTTGGAAAGGTAGAACTTTTATCTCTATGTCATCTATCATTCTGGAAAGAAATGGTCAGTGGAACACAGGGCTCTGGATTGTGAACACCACTGGTCCTTGATCCCGAGAGATTTTAGACAGGGGCCTACACAATGTTTTGAAATGAGTTATATGGTTTTTGATGTTTCCCAAAAGGAAGAGTGTCTGCACATTTTCAAAATCAAAGGTGCCAAATGTGTGCCTATGTGTCAGCCTGTAAGCTGGTAGAATTAATATCTACATAAATAATGTGGTATAAAGTTACTGGAGGTAAGTGCTAAGCATGATATAAATGTGAACGAGCACCCACAACATGTCTCCTTCCATCTCAAGAATCTTCTTAGATGTGTATTCCATTTCTATGACCTTAATTTCTTTTCAGCTTCATTATAATTTGCAAACATACAAATTATGTAATAAACCCCTTGTCTACATGAGCAGTCATAATCAATTTTCCTCATAGTTTCTTCTGCCCCAGGAGCTGTTGTTTGAACCTTGAAGCTTTTGTAGTAAGGCTTGGCTCCTAGTGTGGCACTATCAGGAACTGGAGGAACTTAGGAGGTGAGGCTTGATGGAAGGGCTCTATGTTATTGGGGCTTGGTGAAGATTGGGGAAGATGGTCTTCTTCTCTTTCTCTTTCACTTCTTGTCTGGGAAGTGAGAGGCTTTGCTTTACTGTGCCCCTACTATACTCATGAGACTCTGAGACCAAACAGTCATGGAGTAGCACCCTCAAAATTATGAGACAAAACAAAGCATTTTGACCATATATTTGATCAACCTCATGTATTTGCTAATGATGAAAAGTTAAGACCCTGCTTAATTACTTTAAAATAATCAGCAGAAACTTTGCCTATAAATATGCAATTTGTATCTATTAAGAACTAAGTACCTTTTCAATATATGTGTAACATCCTTATGATATATATGACTAGAAAGTTCCACATGTTAAGATGAAAAAGCATTCCCAGAGATGCATCAAATCTTAGCAAATCTAAACTGTACTTGGGACCTTACAGAGTTATTGTTCTTTTTTTTCCCCAAATTTATCTAGCTATGTGTTGAGTTAATGAGACTGTACTTTTGAGCTTGAGTTCCCAGATGACAACTTAGGAAGGGCTGGAGAAGTTGTTCCGAGGCAGGGGGTGGTGACTGAGGAGACTGCAGCCTCCAGACAGCACCTAAGGCTAGTGCTTTGCATTCTTCATTCCTCCTATGTCTATCCAGCATGCCATTGCAAGTGCAGAGAGTTTTTAGGCTGACCCCATCTGCAGGAATCTGAGTGACATAGCTAGAAATAGTTTTCCAAGTTGGAGAGCCTTTTTATGAATTGTTGCTTAAGAACATGTGAAGTTTGGTTTATATGTGTATGTACTTATTAATTGGTTTATTAGTCATGTAATACCGTGTATGTAGAAAAAACTACACAGGAGATTAGATACACATTAGTGAATGAGTCAGATCTAAGATATAGAATACTTTCCTGTGAGGTTATGTGTCCTAAAAAGCTGAAACATGATCAAGAGTATTACTGAAAGTGACTGCTGATGAGCAGTGTTTGTGAGACCCCTGTAGTTGACTCTTAATCTAGTGTACTGTAGGGTTGTGGGTCTCATGCCCACTCCGCCACAGGCCAAGGCTACTCTGGGAGCCAGGACTCGGAAAATGACCTCATTTACCCCACACTGTTGCCAGGCAGGTTTGGGGCTACAGGGAAACCCTGGGACACGACTCCAGGAGTAGGGAAGTCTGAGGTGTGGGACAGCTGGAGCTGGTTCGGGAGTCCCCAGGCCTATGAGGAGGCCAGAGCCATCTGGTTCTCAGGCTCTTGGACATCCAGGTGTCTCTGGAAGCCTTGGAATGGCTGAGAATGGAGTGGGGGCCCACAGACTGTATCTAGTCCGGGGCTGGGGAGGTGAAAGGGGAGCTCTGACTGGCTCCACAGTGATTGTCCTTGGCTTGTTGGCAGTTGGCTTGGGCTTAGTCTTGTTGGGAGTGCAGAGAGGCCTTCTATGGGAGACTAGATGGTAGCTCTATAGGTGAAGGCCTACTCTATGGCTCCCCATGACAGATCCTGATGAAAAGAGACAGTCCATGGTTTTAAGGCATTTATTGCCATGGTGGAAAGTGGATGAGTAAAACCATATCATTCTTCTTAGGGTGGGCCTGAGGTTAGATAGCTTTTGCAGAGAGGAATGTCTGGGAAGAAAAGCTTATTGGCTAAGCCCTCCAGGCCTCTAGGTACCTCATTAAAATAGAGATCTGTCCTGAGCCTATGTGACCACAGGTCATGTCCCCTACATATGGAGGGGCTTTGGGCATTGCCCTTATGTGACTGATGGCCACAAATCTATGTGGGGCTGCAGCTAGTAACAGGGGCTTGGTACTTGGGAACAGGAGAAACTTCTACTGTCCCTTCAGGGTCCCAAGGGTTTCTAGCCTTAGCTCAACCAGGAACCAGACTACCTTTCATGGTCTCACAGTGTACAGAGACTTCAATTCACTAGGCATTCATTGTGTACTCGCTGCATGGTACGCTGAAATGGGCCTTTGAAGATGAATAAGAAAGATGTACAACAAACACCTCATCCTCATGATGTTCTGAGATTTTTATTTCGATGTTCATGACCTCCATTACCAGTGTATAATTCATTTATTCACCCTGTATTCATTTAAGGTCCTGGCTGTTGAGCTGTTGAATGATAAAGGAAGAATCTCTATCATTCTGGCATGAATTTCTCTTCATGAAATGTATGTTTGCCCATCAGGTAACATTCAAAATGTTTCTGCATATATACTTAATTTTTATACAGTATCCAGTGTAATGGCAAAGGTGATTCCAGTATTACAAGGTAAGACATTTTAACTGTTATGCATTAAAAAGTTTATAGGTACAATATATGTGTTACTTTTGTCCATTAGCTGAGAAGATTTGCTTTATCATTTTTATGATGGTCAATCTTCATTTCCAACTTGGCTGCATTTAGAATCACAGTGGAAGCACACTGCTGGGTGTTTCCTGGAAGACTTAACTCAAGGGAGAGGGCCTCCACCATCACATGAAACATAGTAGGCTAAACTACTGTCCCAAGATGCATCTTTTAATGAAGCATTTAGAGGACTGGAAAGATGGCTTAGCATGTAAAGGTCTTGTTACACAAACTGAGTTTGATTCCTGGGACCAATAGTAGAAGGAGAGGAAAGATTCCTAAACTTTGTTCTCTGACCTCCTGGTATGTATCCACACTCTCTCCCATTCCTTCTCCCCACTTCTCTTCCTCTCCCTCTTTCCTCGCCCCTTTACACTCCCACCCTCACAAACCATATTAAAAGACAGCTACCGATAGATCATTAAAAAGCATTTAACATCTCCTTCACCCATTTTCCCTTCCTCACATTCCTCTTCTCAGAAACAGAACTATGGTCAAGAGAACCAATGTCCTAGAGGTTCTAGAGTTAGTCTTGGGTTATTTATTATATTTACCTTCCAACTCTCATCATCTCAGTTTCCTAAACACCTTCTGAATGTTTTCAGTCCTGTCCATCCCCAGGACTTTTATTGTTGATTCACCCTTTCCTCCCATCTGGTCTTCTCCATATGTGTAGATATGTCCTTGCCTTCCAGATTAATCTAACTTTGAAAGGATGTAAGCCACCATGCTGATCTGTTCTTCAGACCCCATTCTGCCTTAGAAAATTTTACATGATCTTGAGTATGGAGGTGCATAAGACAAATATACAAACAAAATATTTCAGATAAGTCATTTACAAATTTATTTTAAAACTATTCTTTACATATTTTGCTGTTTCTTAAAGACGCAAGCCAATTTTCACACTAATGCAATGGATATGCTTATTTTAATTTTTTTTCATATAAAGGTAAACCTCAGTTGAGTGTGAGAAGCTGCAGGGTATACAGCATCTTAAGCAATTTCCAGAGTGTTGGTTGACATTTTGATTTTACATTCAGTGCTAAGAATGCTGTTTTATACAAATACACAGTACAAAATGGCAAAAACATGTATAGGGCCATTTCAAAATTTGTTGGAAATTCTTCCCTAATCCTAAACCAAAATTCACTTAATGAATTAAAAAAATGAAATTCAAGTCAGAAATTCAGGCAGAAAAATTTAAAAACAAACATTCTAATACTACAATCTAAAGATACATTAATTTAATACTTAGATGCTGAGGAGTAATGGTAGGAAAATATTAAATCTTTGTTTTCACTAATTAAACCATCATGTTTCCAGAAGAGCAGAAAACTTTATATGTAACGTAAACACACAATAATTCATAGCATACAATACTTTTGAATTTGAGCAGAGGTGTTTCAGACAGTGGTGGTTACAAAGTGAAAATGCTGTGTATTCAGAACCATTGGAGAGTATTACCTGAAACATCTTGGACTCATTATGCATTTTATTTTGAATTAATTTCTGGTCAGTGAATGTTGAGAAAAATTTTACTGTTGCCAAAACTCTCAGGACCAGAACTTTCAGTTACATGACCCCACAATGGGGCTGTGGCTCATAGTTTAGGAAACTGCTTTTATGGACTCTCTTTTTCCTAGAGCACAATCCTACCAGGCACATTGGGAACCAGGATTTTCCTTCCTCACATTCTTCTCTAATCCCCACCTGCTCATTCTGAGACCCCAGCTGTCCTCCTTCCCAGATATATCAGTGTTCTTCCTAGTGCACTGAACCTGGAGAAGATTTCGATTTTCAGTGTCTCTGGCACGACCTGCTTCCTCTGCTTGGAGCTCTCTTGACTTTCACATTCTTCAGTTCTTCTCATCACTTGATTTTCAGATTAAATACCACATCCTATTCACAGTGGCTACCACATTCCTCAGTTTAGCAATTTGTAGCATACATTATCACCAAGGCTCCTTCTTGTTTGTTTCCTGGCCTGCAATTGTTTATATTTCTCACTAGCAAGTAAGTCCCAGTAAAGTCACACTATTGTTTATTATGTTGGCATTTTCATTTTTCATAGTAGTTAAGTGTTCCTTGGATGACATTTGATTGAAAGAATTGAAAAGATTATGGCTGTTACTCTCAGACTTTGAATAAATCTATCAGCTCATCTCTCAAAATATTTGACTTGTAAGAGTATCCATCAGCATAAATCTCTGGACCTGGCAACAGCATGGCTTGGGAGGTCAAATTGCTAATCCTCCAACTAAGTGGAGCTGTGAGCCCAGTGATGGCTTTATTGGCAAAGCTCATCTTATAGGTAATAAATATTGAGTGAAGACTTGCTCCAGGCTCACAGTTTTGTGTTTATTGTACCCACACCAAAATGTTGTGATAGGAAACTTGGGAGTTTTATGATAGAGGTGAGAAACTGAAATTCTATGGTGATAGTTAAATTGTTCAAGGTTGCATGGTTAAGGATACCATGGACCTAGGATTGGAGCTTAGGGCTATCAGGACCCCAGGTAACCATCTACTGCTCTTCTCTTCTGAAAGCTATGTGTGAGAGCTTAGCATTTTCAAAATGGCAACCAAGATATAAATATACAAGTGATGGACAGCTACAGTTTGTCTGAGAAACTGGTGTTTAGGTCTTTGGTGAAAATTAAGGAACAATATAAGGCAACCCTCCATTTTACTGTTGCTTTCATTAAAAAAAAAAAGCCATTTCATTTTAGGGATTGGAAAGACCTTCCTCAGAAAGAGCCTAATTATAGGGGCAGTGCATTCAAAATTCAAGAACGACTGATTTGTGCTTTTTAAACAGTAAAAGGAGCCCTGAAACATATTAAATTTTTATGAGGTGTGTTGCTGACTAAAATTTTTTTGAGCAAATAATCATACAAAAAAAGAGTAGACCACATACTTAAAATTAAAACCTCCAAATAAGAAAAATATTTATTAAATAAACTTACACCAAGCCACAGTGACATTTCAAATGGGTTTTCTAAGCCAACCCAACCCATAGAGTAATTTTAATCAAGTTAATGGTTCATTATCAGAAGATGACAACTAGAGATGTGGCTATTATGTAGTGATTAGGTCTGGTAGACCAAATCTGTCAGTAGCCAAGTGTGTTTGGGAAGCCAAGTAACCTCTCTGGCCTATAGTGTCCCCATCTTTGAAATGGAGACAGTAGAATACCCCTATTGCCTCTTATAGTGCTTATCAAAATCAAGACTAACGAATGTAGGGGAATATTTGGAGATGTGAAACATATTTGTGACATTAATCATCCCAATTTTCCAAGAAGATTAAGGAGATTTATGTAGAATGAAGGGTTTTATTTTGAGAGATGATTCTCTTGTCTTTTATTCTTTCCTGTTCATCAGAGATTTCAAGCACATGACGCTTACAGTTCTCTTGGTCTGTGTCATAGAGCTTGTCTATCCATTTGGGCTTAGCTGTTCACTAGATTAAGAAAAAAATCCTGCTTGTCTTCATTTCCTCTTGCTTCCAGGACTCCTGGTATCTACACATTACACATCTACTAAAAAAAAAAAATAATCATGGATTCCTTCTGACCAGGTGAACTGTGGTTTTTAACTTCTCAGTTCCAAACCATTCTGTCTCCCATGACTTTGGCTAGTGGATCCATCACACATCCTGTTTACCTATTATGGTTTTACATTTTCTATAGGCTGAATGGTCTTAGGAGGTGGAATCTTGAAGAAGTGATGAGGTTATGATAGTGAACATCATTAATTAATAGTCAATTATTAATTGATAATGAATGAAGTTAATTCTTCTCTCAGGAATCTGCTTTTCCATCCTAGCACGTGAAGACTCTCAGGAAAAGAATAATCTATGAGACTGAAAAAAGGCCTCCAGGAGACATCAAGTCTCTTTGATGTGGCACTTCTTCTAGAACCATGGGCAATAACATTGTGTTGTCTACAGACTGCCTTCTACGGGATTTACTCTCAGCAGCCTAGGTAAACTGAATTTAGCTTTTAGCATTGGCACTGACTGAACTCCTCATGGGATGAATCATCTTCTCATCATGAGTAGCTCAGTCTGACACTACATCCTCACTACAGTTCTTGGTTTGTCTACTCTGGTTTAGGTATGCTTCTGTGATTTTTGAATTATTTTCTTGTTCTGTATTTTTAAAACTAACTGCTAATTATGATAAATGTAACAGAATGCCCCTAATCCTTACCTGATCCTTAGATAAGGTTCCCCCTAAGCTTCTGAGAGGAGATAGTTATCACCTTAAAAGTCCTCTCTTGAATGCTAAGAAGTTTATAACTCCCTTTCATGAATAAATGTAAATTTTATTTTCTTGTTTTCTTCACTGTAACTTTTCCTTCATCTCCTCTCTCCCACTCTCCCGTTTTCCCTCTCTTCCTCCTTCCCTTCTCTCTCCCTCCCTTGTGATACTGGGCATTGAACCTGGGGTTTGTATATGCTAAGCAAGTGCTCTACCACTGAGCTATACATACCTCAAATTCTTCTTTACTCTTCTCACTCATTTATTCTGAATTCACTTAAGCAAAAGCCACACTTCTCTTTTGGGATATGGAGTCCAGTGTTCTCTTTCAAAACCTCACAGTGTTTTGTCATTCCCTTCCCTTAAGGGCAGTGAACCTTCCCTTCCTTGATGAAAGTCAATCAATAGCTCTTGCCCTACAGAATTCCCATTTTAGTTTATTTTCATCACTTGGTCTCATGCCTCTTCACAGGTCTTCTGTCCGGTCATGGGTCTATCTCATTTGGAGCAAAAGCCAACCTCCTTCCAATATCACCAAGTTCCTACTCCAGCGTCTCCCCATGACCTCCCTGATAGCAGTGCTGTTCTCTCTGGGCTCTCACAGCTGCTCAAGGCTGCTTGAGCACAGCAGGCACATTTGCCATCTCAAAGTCTCCCTTCCCCACCCCCGCCCCAGTCTGAAGAGATGACTCATGGGTAAGTGGTGATCAGTACTCTGCTAAGAACTCAAGATGGGCTCTAAAGACATGTGTACACAGTCTGCTGTGGTCTCTCTAGACATCACACAACATCACTTTTTTGAGTCTGAGAGAATATTGATTCTGTGTTCCTTTTTGCTGGTTATCCCACGCGAGAAACTCTTCACGAAGTAAACTGTGGGCTGATAACCACTGTATCTCATCCATTGTTCAAAGTTTCAGTCTTTTTATGCAATGAGTAAAGTTGGCCCTTGTTTCTCTACCTTGGCTGGAAGCAAACCTTTCAACAATACTTAATTCCTTTTCTGGCTCTAGTTTTTCTATGGAGATAACACTTAACATCAGACACACTGCCTATGCATCCTGCCTGTTTTTGTACTGTCTCTTTTAGCTCCATCAGAATGTATTTCTACAAGTGATATGTTTTCCTCCACATGTAAATTTTTTTGGATTCATATAGGGACTGACACATAGTAGGCACTCGTTAATTATTTATTAAATGAATGATTGCAGAAAAAGCTGACGTCAGGAGGAATTTTCCTAGACCCATGAGGCTGTGGTTCCACTTCAATCTGAAATCACCAGTGTGAGTGGAGCCTGTGACTTTGGGCTGGATACTCAGCCAGTGGCAAAGGTCTATCACCTCCTCAGTCAACACCCTGCTTTGTGGAACATGCTCTCGCTCCTCTTGCCATCTCTCATAAAGTGCTTTGCTTACCCAACACTCCTTAGCTGGATCACAACTCTGAGAGGCATGGATGGAAGGTTTTAGATTTCTTTTAAAAATATAATCATTTTACAACCACGCATGTATGTGTATGTGTTTCGTCTCTACATCCAACTCTTAGCAGCTGCTACTTAACCCTCATCTCTTTCTTTGTATAAAACTCGAATGTGAAAGGCCCTTTTAGCTCACAAGGGTGGAAGTTCAGGTGGGAACGAATCCAAGGGAAACTTTGGACTCACTCAGTAGGGGTGGGCCAGCTAAATAACGGCACCCTTTCCCACAGACTTCCCCTTGTAGTAGCTCTATGCAAGGATTTCCCATCTGTCAGCTTGTCCCTCCAGCAGTTACTCACTTGAGGAACCAAATGCATGTGCATGCATGTGCGTGTGCATGCATGTGTGTGTGTATGTGTGTGTGTGCTCACATGTGGTTGTTAGATTATGAAGCAGCTTCTGGAGCAGTTTTCTCATTTTGTTTTCTTGCTGGGTTTCACTTTGGTTTCAGGACCTTCATGCAGAGTATCTCTATCTTCTTAGGTTTAGGCTCTTCCTTATCCCTTAGGTCTTATCTCAAATGATTACTCATTAGTGAAAAATCGTCTGTCCAAGTGGCTAAGTTGTTCCTTTCTTGTTGCCAATGCTTTGCATAGGGGAAAACTCTGGGATCTTTATAGCTGCTGTGTTTAGAAAACAGAATGTGAGTTTGTTAATATCTTCTTCCAAAGAATAAAAGGCAAGAGTAAGAGTACTGAGAGGATGCAGACTCCATGTGGAATTGCGTATGTATGTGTTGCTGGGGTAAAAGTTGCAAAGATAAAGTGTAGATTCAATTCTCCGTATTTCCACAGTAACAACTGGCCTTTAGCCGGAAGGTGGAAGATAGTATGGGTTTATGGAAGGACTTAAGCAAGGGAAGACAGACTTGTGTATCAAGAAGGCCAACCTGGCTGTGGAATAGTAAACAGAATAAAAAAGAATAAGCTGTGCTGGAAAGCACACTTAATATAATCTAAGATGATTCTAATCAATATATTATATTAAATGAAAACTCTAAAAGAGGTCGGTGGCAGTGGGTTAAAGGGTTGGCAAAAACCTGTCATTATAAGGAGTTCTTGATGGAAAATTGATTATGAGGAAATTAGAATGGAAAGGAGTAAAAGTAGCATTCAAAGTTAGACAAAAGTCAATCAGAGCAAAGACTATTGAGATAAAATTACATTGGGTTGGGCATCAGGGAAAATGGCAGAATAAGGACATGGGACTCTTATTTCTTCCATAGAATCAGAAATTGTAATATTATGTGTCAGAATCAACTCTTTCAAAGTTGTAGAAATTAATCAAAGGCTTAGAAAAATACAGGCAGCATCTTTCTTTAATGAAAGAACGTTATGAAGAAAAGTTGTTATAGTAAACTTTAAATTTTTCTAAACCTCATTCCCTCATTTTCATAGTAAGTTTGAAAACCCATCCTATATTTGATTATATCCTATAATCATGATGAGAACCAGAACCCTGGAAGGTTCTAGAAAGATCGGAACAAGTTTAGAACTCATTCAAAGTCCTCTCTCCAGCAAGTTATCATTTGACTTGTTGATTCTTAAGGAGATTCTACCCTCAGAGTGTCTGATTTAGTAAGTCAGAGATCACTGCTTTTTCCCCTTGGTATATTTAGTGAACATAAGTAATCAGGGGTAGTAGTTCAAAGCATAGCTGCTGTGGGTAGTAGACAACAGTTGATGACCACTTAACCGGGGAAGCTAGGTGAGAGCTTGCTCAAAAGGGACTCAGAAGAGCTTTGACACCTTTCTGTGATTCTAAAGGGCTACAGGCATGTTTAAGGCTGTATGGACATGTAGCAAAGACCTGAGACTGATTTAGACTCTCACCAGCAACTGAAATTAAGTGTTTGCTGGGAGTGAGGATTAAAGATAGAAGAAACTGATAATTCTTTAGCTGATTCAACTGATGGGAGCAACCACAGCCAAATATTAGGCAGAGCCTTGACAGAAGAGGACGATGAAGGATTGCAGTAGCCAGCGGGGTTGAGGACACCACAAGAACATGGGCCATGGAATCAACTAAGTAGGGCTTCACAGGGACTCACAGAGACTGACATGATAACCAGGAAGCCCAAATGAGTCTGACCTAGATTATCTATCTATCTATCTATCTATCTATCTATCTATCTATCCATCTATCTGTGTGTATGTATATATTAACTATATTTTCCCCTAAGATTTCTCCCTTCTTTTTTATTTGCATGTCTCATGAATTTTATCAGAGTTGATTATTTTAAGTGAGTCATAAATGATGAATACACACACACACACACACACACACACACACATATATATATGTTGTGTAGCTTGTTCTTGTTGGGAGTGGGGATATCTTTGACCCTTTTGCCTGATTTTGGGACCCTTTTTTCTCAGACTGGGTTGCCTCATCCAGCCTTAATATGAGGATTTGTGTTTAGGTTTTTTTTTTTTTTTTTTTTTGTGAGGCAACAGCGTGGTTTTATTTGAAGCTATTCAAAAATCAAGACAGGCTCACTACTTTGTTCTCAAAAGTAATCAATGCCAGCCAAAACAGCCAACTTAAGAGTCATCTGTGATAGATACTTGACTATGTGAGCCTAGAGAGCCTCCCCACCTCTGTTCCCCCTGGAGAGGAAGGGGTCTTTGTTTGCTTTTCTGGGTTGGTTCCATTGAATTCATCACAATGGAGATGGACATTTGAAATTCATAATGATCCAACATCTGATCAATCTTCTTTCGCGACACACCATGTTTATTCCTCTTTTCTAATTCTTCAGGATCAAACTTCCACCAAGTTTCCGGCTCATGAAACTCTACTCTGTATCCTTTTCCTATGGCCATTTCCACATATGGTTTCATTTCCCAGGCTTGTGTATTAGTGTTGTCTATTATAACTGGAGATCTCCCCTGATCGATAGCCTGTTTTGCTGTACCCATCTTGATGATGAAAATAGTCATCAGTGCTGAAGATGATGCCATCACGACTCTGACCAAGCAGAATTCTCTAGTGTTTAGTCTTATTGTAACTTGTTTTGCCATGTTTGGTTAATATCCCTGGCAGGCCAGCTCTTTTCTGAAGGGAAATGGAGGAGGAGTGGATCTGGTGAAGTGGGAAGGGGGGTGGGAGGGAAGAATTTTGAGGGAGGATGAACTATGATAGAGATGCATTGTATGAGAGGAAAAAAAAACCCAAAAAGATAAAGCACCTTGTGAAAGATGGAGATTTATTAATTCTGGCAATTAATGAATTATCTGTCAAGTTATTAGATGAATAATTAATTAACAAAGTGGGTTGCTTTTTTAAAAATACATTATAAAGGATGAAGGTTTTACATGCTTAGTATAGAAAAGCCAGTGACTGTAGAACTTGCAAGGGCAAATAGCAATAGTGACAAACCTGGTCAGTGGCAGAATTCACATTCATCATTTATGACTCACTTAAAATAATCAACTCTGATAAAATTCATGAGACATGTAAATAAAAAAGAATGGAGAAGTCTTAGGGGAAAATATAGTTACTAAAAACCACCTATCGGGAAATATAAATATTGGACTTACTGGATCCACACCATTTACCTACGTTCAGACACATAGTAGAACAGGGATGAAGAAATGAAGGAAAGCATGAGAAAGGTTCAACAAGATGAAGATATAAATAAGTCATAAGTATAAAAATCAATTAAATAGAAATCCTGGGATTGACCATCACAACTGAAGTGAGCATTTCACTGTCAGAGTTGTTGAGCAGTGCTATTTAAACTTGAGGGGAAGTAGTTGACATTGTGTAGTCCGAGGAAGATAGAACTAAGTTTAAGAAAGCCTGTGAGACCTGGGGAACAGCATCTAGCATGTCTACATCCACATAGTAACAATATCCAAAGAGGAAAGAGACAGGGTGGGAACTAAGCAAGGGAGGGAAAAGGAAAGAGGGAAACAAAGAATATTTGAAGAAATAATGACTGAAAAATTTCCTGATGATGAGAAAACTAATGTTAGCATCCACAAAGCACAACACATTCCAAGTAAAAGAAATTAAAGAAAGTTTTACCTTGGCACATCACAATAAAAGACAAACAATCTGAAAAGAATCCTGAACAAATTGAAAGGCCGTGTACAAGGGTGCCTCAATAAGTGAGTAGAGTTCTCACAGACAGTGTAGGAATATAGAAAACAGTTACAAGACATTTAAACTGCTAAAACATTATACAAACGAGGACTCTATATTTAGTATAACTCTTTCTTCAAAGTTAAAGGTGAAATGTGCACACTAAAAAAAAAAAAAAACCAATAGATTTATTGTAAAGCAACACTAAAGAAAACCTTTACATCAGAATAGACTACTGCCTATACAAAGAAACAAACATAGCTTCAGAGTGAGGCAATTTCAATGTAGTTTTAATTTCTAAGTATTTTTTGGTCTAACAAAAAAGATGACAAAACTAATAGTTCTAAGTTTGTATTGATTCTCATTTAATATATAAAGAAAATTTATGACAATAACAGCACAAGAGAGATAGGAAGCAATTAATAATGATGTTAATCTGAGATGGAGTGTTATAAATAGATATGTATATTTGAACAGAGGAATACTAATAAATAACTGAAAAAATATTAAAAGAAATAAGATTTACTAGCACATTAAAATATCCATTAAACACAAAATAATAGTTATTTGAAATACAAAAGAAACATGGAAATGAATAAAAGTGTTAAAAATAAGTTATATTTTAACATTTGCACTGAATGTTAAGTATCCTAACATAGTGATAAAAAGGCCAAGACTGACATAATATAGTGGGTCTTAGACAAAAGGCTGGAATGTCCTGACATTGGCATAATTGATCATAGAAGCAATTGAATGAATTGTATGGCATGTCTAAAATGCACGAGCTGAAGAGTTGCACCACACAAATAATAAAAAAGAGTGAAGAGGCTATACTAAAGAAAAGATTATCTGGTGAAATGGACTTTAAAGGTGGTATAGATGACAATAAGAACATCCTATATTGGTAAAATGGTCAATTTACAGAGAAACTATAATGATTATGTAATTAAACTATCAAGAGCACTCTGATATATAAAGCCCAATCTGGCAGAATTAAAGGGAGATATAAGCAATTTGACAAAAATAGACACTTAAATACTTCAATTTAAGTAATGCAGGAAATGACTGGGGAGAAGATCAGATGGAAATGAAATTCTTGATCAAAACTGAACATTAACTGCATCTAGCAGACATCTAGCACTGTGCTCAGTAATATCAGGATGGACTAATTCTAAGGTCTTGAATCTGGCACAAAAGGGGAAAGAGTGGGGATCAAGAATGCAGAAGAACATATGTAAAAAGCAAACTGGTTCTCATGCTTGGATTTGTAGACCTCCAAGACGCTCAGCTGAATTTTCCTATGTGAACTCCTCTCATCAGGGTAACATATCTCATTGCTTACCCGTATCTTGTCCTTTTTTCTCACAAGGAAACCTTGTCATTCAAAACACTTTACTTTTATCTAAAGACTTACCAAGAACTTGACCAAGTGTTGAAACTTTGAATAGCTATGGACAAATGGTTCAGAAACATCAGAGACGGAAGCATTTGTGTTACTTCTAGGTAGTTTTTAAGAGGATGGCACTGTGGATGTTATTAGATAACATGGCTTAAGAGGTAGGTTCTCCATGTTGTGATATCGAGCTGATTCGCAGTTCTACCTTGTAGGTAGGTGCCTGGGATTGGTGTAACGTTTAAGCTCAGCTTTGTTAAAGAAACATCTGTATTTGTTACTTTTCTCATTGCTGTGGTGTAACATCTGACAAAAGTAACATAATGAAGGAAAGCTTCATCCTGTCTCTCAGTTCAGGAGATACTGTCCATCAAGGTGGAGAAGGTATAGAAACTGAATTGGGTTAGTCTATAGCTGTGGGAGCTTGAGCCAGATTAAATACTGGTTAGCAAGTGATCGAGAACCAGGGACCAGAAACACATCAGGACTGCAACCTTCCAAGTCCACCCACTGTGGGCCATGTTATCAGCTAGACTCCAAAGGTTCCATAGCCTCCTCAGTTTCATCTGCTGAGTACCAAATGCTCAGACACAACTTGTCTGGCACATTTTGCATCCAAACCACATCATCATATATGCATGGGAAAACTATATAACGTTGCCTTCAAGTTTTTAATTGTAATGATAGTATTCTAGTACACTGGCTTGTCTTGAGAATTAAGTAATAATGTAAATTATTTTTGTGACTATTTTTTTTAAATTCATTTTTAAATGATTCACAAAGGTGTATATATAATATTTTGGTATCGTATACATTGTATAATATTTAGTCAGCCTAAACACACATTTCTCAAGGAATTATGTCTTTCTGGTGAAAAAAATTCAAAACTCCTTCTTCTAGGTTTCTGAAGTATATAGTATTTTATTGTTATCTATTGCCACCATACTATGCAATGTCAGGCATGAACTTCCTATCCCTATACAGATGTAAACTTAAGAGCTATTGATCAACTTCACTTTATATCTCTTTCTCCTCAAGCGTTCTCACCAGACTCTCAATGCTGAACTTCTATGAGATCAACTTTCTTAGACTTCAACTATAAATGAGATCATATAACATTCATTCTTCTTCTAGCTTATTTTGCATGAAATAACAATCCAGTCCTATCCATATTACTACACATGGCAAGGCTTTATCCCTTCCCCTCGGTTGAAAGAGCTCCGCTGCATGTCTGTACTGCATCCTTTTTTATCTGTTCATTAGTGGATGGTAATGTGGGCTGATTCTGCTTCCTAGTTATTGTGACTAATATAACATAAAAATGTGAATACACTTGGGTTTTTGACTTACTAACTTCATTTCTTTTAGATATATTCACAGGAGTAGCATTGCTATTAAATTTATGAGAAATCCCCACACTATTTTCCATAACTGTGGCACTAAATAATACATCCACTGTTGTAGTTAGCTTCACTTTTCATGTTGACATGAATTAGAGTCAGCTGGAAAGAGGGACCCTCAACTGAAGAATCACCATGATGAGAGTGAACTTTGGGCATGTCTGTGAGGCATCTTCCTGCTTGCTAATTGATGTAGAGGAACCCATACTACTATGGAGAGTGCTATCCCTGGACAAATCAGCCTAGGTATGTAAGAAAGATAACTGAGCAATCTAGGAGGAGCAAGTCAGTAAAGAATATCCCCTCATGGTTCCTGCCTTCATGATCTTACTCATCTTTCCTCAGAGATAACCTGTGACCTGAAAGGGTAAGATGAAATAGATCCTTTTCTTCCTCCAGGATCATTTTGGTCAGAATGTTTTATCACAACAACAGAAAAAAGAAACCGGAACACTCACCAATATTGGACAACGATCCCCTTTTCTTTATAATGTTTCTGTTGTTTTTTTTCTGATATAAGGCATTAGGGTGAGATGGTACTGAATTGTGTACTGCATTTCCTTGGAGATTATGGATTTTGAGAAAATTTTCATATATCTATTAGACTTCTTTTACAACATGTATATTTGGAGCTACTGCTTATTCATTTTTCAATCATTAATTAATCCACTTTACATCAGGATCAAAGCCCTTACCTCTTCTTCTCCTAGTCCTACCCTTACAAATTCCTCTCCCATTTACCCCCTCTCCTTTTCCTCAGAGAAGGGGAAACCCGTCTTGGGTACCACCCCATCTTGGGATATCAACTTGCAGCAGGAGTAGGGCCATCTTCTCCCACTGAGGCTCATTTAGGTAGTTTAGTTAAGGGAAGGGGACTCAATGGCAGGCAACAAAGTCAGAAACAGTCCTGGCTTAAAAGTTAGGGGATTTACATGAACACCAAGCTGCATACCTGGTACAAATGTGTAGGGAGCCTGGGTCTAGCCCCTACATGGCTTTCTGGTTGGTGGTTTGGTCTCTGTGAGCCCCCAAGGGCCCAGATCAGTTGACTCTGTAGGTCTTCTTGTGATGTCGTTGATCCTTCCAGCTTATTCAATCTTATCCCTAGCTCTTCCACAAGATGCCCTGAGCTCTGCCTGACGTTTGGCTGTGGGTTTCTGTATCTGTTTCCATCTTTTGCTGTGTGACCTCAGGAGGCAGTTGTGCTAGGCTCTGTCTGCAAGCATAGCAGAGTATCATTAATAGTGTCAGGGTTTGGCTCTCTCCCATGGGGTGGGTCTCAACTTGGACCAATCATTGCTTGATCATTCCCTCAACCTCTGCTCCTTCTTTATTCTTATGCATCTTGTAAGCAGGTCAAATTTTGGGTGAAGGTTTTGTGGGTGGGTTGATATCACCCTTCTCCACTGAAAGTCCCGCCTTGCTGTAGGAAGTGGCCACTTCAGTTTCCATATCCCCAGTTGCTAGGAGTCTCAGCTAGGGTCACCTTCATAAACTCCACAGAGCCTCCCCTGTCTCAGGTCTCCCACTAGCCCCAGAGATTATTGCCTATTATTTAATTGAATTACTCATTTGCTATTGAGTTGTTGGAGTTCCTTATATATTCTGGATATCAACTCCCTGTCAAGTGTACAGTGTGCAGGCATTTTCTCCTCTTTGGTGGGCTGTCTCTGCTTTTTGTTGATTGTAATAATGGAAACTCTTTATCCCAGTGCCTTTGGGGTAAGGAGTTAATATCCAGCATTTGGCAGATTAAATGTTCTTCAAAAGGACCCAAGCTCATTAGAGTGGGATTTAGAACTCTGTCCATGGGAAATCATTCATTTAATTTAGGCAAATTATTTTCCGGAAAGTTATTGCATGAGATCGTCTATATTGAAAAAGAAATCCCAAAGTCTCAACAGCTCCCTGCAGACTCATTTCTCAGAGCTAATGCGTTCCGTGGAGCAGAAGCATAGTATGGTGAAGCAGGGAAAATTCTGACCACTCCACACAGGGTGTTTATTAACATTACACAGGAAATTCAAGTCACCCTGTTTTCAGCCAATGGGGCTAATCCATTTGAATATTGGACACCCCCATCTGACCATTTTACATTATTTTCAAATATAAAACTGGTCTGTTTTTGCTATAACAAAGAAGCTTGTAGGAAAGCACATAGTAAAGCTAAAAATATGACCTTGCAGCCAGAAAGGAAGTGGCAGATAACAAGGGAGGACTATATGGGGTCCAAAGAGGATCAACCCAGTGTACAAGATGAAGAATCCGAAGTATACTAGAGCACCGAGTCTGGCCTAACTGTGCAGAGACTGGTAATACACTTCATAGGAAGGAAAAAACCTACAAGCGGATTGTTTTAAATCCAGATGCATGCTCAGGTGCCACAGTAGCTTGAATCGATTTAGAACACTCTATCATTACAAGGTCCTCGAGTCAAGGTCATTGTAGGTATCATCTTCTAGAAACCTTGGAGCTGTTTGTACAGAGGTAGTGGTACCCAGTGGGCAAAGTCATGTGGATGGTGACTTCAGAGGACTTCTGAGACTGGTTCTCTTCTTCCTCTGCCTTCCTCTGCCTCCCCCTGCCTCCTCTATTCTGAATTGACTATCCATGGTTCCAGGAACCAGAGATCCTTCTTTAGCACAGAACCAATTTCTATTGTGTGGTGAATCTAAGCAGTAAGAAGGGCATAGTGTAGCACCTTTTTTTTTTTTCTCCTTAAAGAAGGAACAGGTGTCTCTTCCAATGCCCTCACATGCCTGGCTGCAGAGGAGCAAGGAGAGGACGAAAGGTGATGGAGTAAGATTTATGGTGATGTATTAGGTGTGGCTCACTGGCCGAGACTCAACTCTTTCAGCAGGGTTAGAAGCTGTTGCAAACTGTGTTTCCAGGTACAACGTATATGTGTGAGAAGTAACCTCTTATTGGGAACCTTTCCAAAGTCTAATAAAGCCAAGCTTTACTCCCCCTGACCTTGGCTCAGTGACAGGTAAGCCCCATGACTTCTCCCACCTTATAAACACTGAGATGGGCTGTGAGTAACGACTATAGAGGCTCTATGCAGAAGCTTAGGCCAGCAAGTGGGCAGAAAAATGTCAAAACCACTAATCTAATTTTTTGATGGCTTTCATGGGACTGTGTAGGAAAAACTATGCCTTTCACTGAAAAATTTCTCCAGCCCCTTTACCTAAAATCCCCTAAGGTGAAGGACTCACACAATGCATGTGCAGTCCATTGGGCAGATGTAAGCAGGAGGGAAAAAGGGAAGAAAGTTTAGGTGAACTTGGGAGACAAACTTGCCTTTCCACACCTCCTCCCATACCTCCGTCCTCCCTCCCTCTGTCTTTTGTCCTGTGGTTGCAAGTCTCTGGCATCAGTTTTCTCAGACATATGATTAGCAAAGGCAAAAGGCAGTCCTAGCTAAAGTGTGAGGGTTTCAGGGTCACCTCTTCTCTTGAGTCTAATCTCAAACAAGAGAGGACTGTGATAGGAAATCTCTGAGGTTGTCTCTAAAATTCTTGCTCGTTGCCACACCCTGGCCTAACCTAGTACACAGTGGGAACCACAGTAATGTCCTTCCGAGAAATGAACAGAAAACTGGAGTAGGGTGCCAGTGGGTGGCCCTAGGAAAGGTGTGTGTTGTTCCCATCTCAGAGCTCCAGACAGCCTCACTAATGCTTGTCTCTAGGGCTATAGTGTAGTTTTGTTTGTTTGATTGGTGTCGGGAGCCAAGAGTTATGCTCTTCTTAGGGTGACTGGGAAGGAGAATGTAGGAGAGGATTTTAGCTCTGAATCATGGAATCAAACACTCTGAAATCAGATCTCTGCTGAGTGTGGAATTATCCTTGAGTGTCTGTCCACAGAGTTGGATCACTGTCCAGCTGCAACACCACTTAGGTTGTTTTCTTTCTTTTTCTTTTTTTTTTTTTCCTCTTGAAACATTTGGTAGAACGTTTCAGACTGTGCTGGAGGGAGGAGGGGGAATGTTTGAACCAGATGTTCAGGGGCCACTGCTGATGCCGTGAGGAGTCAGTTTTAAATGATTATCCATGTGAACATTCTGGGAGCACTTACCTTTCTGGGCTGGGGAGGCCTGGCTTGGCTAGCAGTGTGTGAGCTGGAGAAGTAGGAAGTGCTGAGCCATATGTATGGACAGACACTGTCTCGGAGAACATGTTCAGCAAAATCTTCTTGAGTCCAGGGCAAACATCTGCATGGATTACCCAGACTAATGGATCTGAAGTGATTTTTAAAGCAATTTGGAGCTAGGGTTCTACACAGAAATCACCTTTCCGGACACCTGATGGAATCAGACGTGACCTGAAGGGACCACCCACTCATTCTAGGTCTTGGGCAGGCCAACAGACAGAGTGGGTCAGGTGATGGTAGAAGGCTAGTGGCCTTGCAGCTTCCAGCTCAACCAAGCTTTGGCTTCATGGTCAAGCCCAGGCTGTGCCTAAGACAGCTGGAGGAGAGGGGCTGCGATTTCTAAATGAGCCTCACAGTGTGAGTATGGGTTTAGCGGAGACATTATGTTAAATTCTAAGGAAAAAATTGCACATTTCTTATCAACATGAGCTTCGACCCTGACATTTGCAACTTTGACGAAAATGAATAAAACCACATCAGCTGGAGTTCCACTGGGGTGTGGCAGGGACATAAAAGACAAAATGGAAGAGTCTCTTAAGGGAAATAGGAATGAATTTATAAACTAGGCAAAGATCAGAACTGGCACATATCTTGAGTTCAATTGCCAACTTGGCAGATGAATTTGCCCTTTATACATTTATCTTGAGCCTCAGTGGTGCGTGTATGTAGAGAGGATGACCTGAAGCCTACAGGGGTGGATTTCGGTGTTCATGAGGGGAAATGTACAGGATTCATTCCACTGCTTCCCAGTATACTCTCTACAGAGAGGCATGGGTGAGGGAGGGAGGTGTTCACTCTGAGTTGTGGACTCTATGCATGTGTCTGGTACTATGCTGAGTTACATATTAGCCTTTTATTTTATCTTGTAAAATTGTGTGTGTGGTGGTATATATGTATGTATGTATGTATGAATGTATGTATGTGGTGTGTGTGTGTGCACGTGTATGTACAGGTATATACAGATGTGTGTATACTAGTGTACACATGGATGTGGAGGTAGAGGTTAGAAGTTGATGTTGGTAATCTTTACTTGACCACTTTCCATCTTATTATTATTTTTTGGAGACAGGGTCTCTCACTCTCTGAACCTCATTGATTTTGTTAGGTTGTCACCTAGTGAGCTTCAGGGATCTGCCTTTCTTCATGCTCTCCTATGCTGGGGTTAAGGCGCTGGCTGCCATGCTTGCTTTTATTTCTTATAAGTGCTGGGAATCTGATTTCAGGTCCTTATGATTATGTGACAGATACTTTACCAACTAAATCATCTCTCTGGCACACGTATTAACACTCAAAATCCTCATAACAATCTGATGACAAAGACACTGTTACTGCTATAATCAAATAGGGAGGAAAATGAGACACAGAAGGATGGACAACCATGGAACACTTCCTTTGAACCAAACCCTATGCTAATCACAGTGTGGATCCATGCATCAAGTCCTCAAAATAATCACAAGAAGTTCCTAAGAAAGGCTTTCCGACACTTGGGAACAAGGCACCAGAAAGACTATATATTCTGTTCTTTGAAGTCACATTCAGCAGTGCGTAAGAAGCCATAGATACTGTCAATTTGTTGTAAATGGTAAAGGGTACTTACTTGGCTTGCACAGGGAACATAGGATTTCCCAGAGGGAGGTTAGTCGTCCCACCAGGCTGACACAATGTGATCACTTGAGCCCCTAAGGCAGAGCACATCCTCCAGTTGATGTTGGACATGACCTAGCACAGTTGGAGACTGTCTATTGATTCCTATGTATTTGTCCTGTAAAGACTCACCCTCTTCTCATGTAAAGTTATGAGTTTAATGCAATAGGACTCGATCTTTTTTTTTAAATATCCAGTCCTAATATTTTAATGGATATAAAATCTCAAATGCATTTAAAAAAACTAACCTGTTGATTCCCTACTTAATACATTAAATTAGCTTTGACAGCTGTGTACTGTCTAATTGTACTGGCTTTTTTTGTCTAATTGTACTCCTTGAAAATGAGCTGTTACTGTTTCCTTTTTAGAGCTGGTAGCACTGGAGCAGTCATGTAAACAGGTTGTTTAAAATCTCACATGGCTGATGAGCAGGACCACCAGTGATACACTTATGCAAGAGAAAATGTCAGCAAACAAACAACAACAAAACCCACACCAAACTTTGATTTGTTTGAATCTTGATTAAAACACATTAGGGACTGTGGAGGAATACCTTCTAGATTAATCTGGAGAGGCCCTAGAAATCATTCATAAGTCACACAGGCTGTGTGAAGTGATGAAAAGCACACAAGGAGTGCACACATGCATCTGAGGATTGTGCCAGGAGACTACTTCTGGGTGACTGTTTTCCTGGACACTTAGGGCTAAGTTAGTTGGCTCAGATATTGTTAAAGAAACTGTACAGAAGGCATAGCAGAGTACTATCAAATGACTCAGTTACCCACTGCAGAAGTTCTTGGTAGCTCATTCCTTGTAGAGTAACACTCAACAGTTGCTGTAGAAGGGACTTCCTCCTCCTGCTAGGAAAACATACATGGAGAGTTTTGTTTCTTTGGGATGTGGCAGACCCATCCCAAAGTGGATGTGGAGGATTGTATGATCTGCTACTGCAGCCATGGGTCAAAGAAGTCACCACCAGGTGAGGTCAGATATCCTTAAAGAGCCTTTGAACTTCCCAGGTTTCCTTGTAGTCTTCAAGCCAGGATCCCTTGGTGACATTTGAGATATCTATCTTTCCCTCTTGAATTCCTGACATTATTCCAGAAATTAAAGAAACACTACTATAGGGAGCTTGAGAAGTGGTTCAGTGATTGTACTGGCTGGTTTTGTGTGTCAGCTTGATGCAAACTGGAGGTTATCACAGAGAAAGGAGCCTCCCTTGAGGAAATGCCTCCATGAGATCCAGCTATAAGGCATTTTGTCAATTAGTCATCAAGGATGGGAGGGCCTAGTCCGTTGTGGGTGGTGCCATCCATGGGATGGTAGTCCTGGGTTTTCTAAGAAAGCAAGTTGAGCAAGCGAGGAGAGGCAAGCCAGTAACATCCCTCCATGGGCTCTGCATCAGCTCCTGCTTCCTGACATGCTTGAGTTCCTGTCCTGACTTCCTTTGGTGATGAACAGCAACGTGGAAGTGTAAGCTGACTAAACCCTTTTCTCCCCAAGTTGCTTCTTGGTCATGATGTTTGTGCAGGAATAGAAACCCTGACTAAGACAGTGGTTAAGAGCACTGCTTCCTCCTATAGAGGTCCTGGCTTCAGTTTCTAGCACTCTCCCAAATGGTTCACAGTCATCTATAACTCCAGTTCCAAAGGATCTTACCCCTTCTTCTGAGCTCCTTGAGCATCCATTCAGGCATCTGTTCAGGCAAAACACTCATACAACATGTATAACAAAATAAATCTAAACATTAAATAAGGTTCACTATTGGATGATTTTATTCCTTGAAAAAGAAATAAATTTGTGAAGGATTTAAACCTGTGTCATTTATCTATATATATAATTTAAATCATGTGAATTTTATATAAAATTATATAAAACATCCATTTTGGAGGTACAATGTGGTATTTTGATATGCATATAAATAACACAATGAATTAATTAAATGAATTAACATATTTATTAACGTACATGTTTGTCTTTTTTGTTATGTCAGCTTCAAATTACTTTAAACAATTTGAAATTACATTATTATTATATTTTCAATACATTATTATTGATGATAGTCATCATGCTGAAGTGTATATTGCAGTGCTTACTGACACTTGCTGGACCTGCTGGACCTTTTGACCAACATCTTTCTATTCCGCCAGCCCTAGGGGACTACTGTCCTGCTACTATGAGTGAAGTTTGTGTGGTTTCCGTATGCAGTGATCATGCAGAGCTTGTCATCCTGTCTTACTTAATTTGTCATTTTACTCTACAGCTCCTTTATGGGGTTGCAAATGACACAATTTCTTTCTTTGTAAAGACAGAATAATATTCTGCTGTGCCACAATTTTAAATCTAAATTTTATTTATTTTACATCCTGACTGCAGTTTCTTCTCCTTCCTTTCTGCCCAGTCTCCCCCACACCTCCCTTCCCCTAGTCCCCAACCACTTCTCCTCCTTTTCTCTTCAGAAAAGGGCCAGCCTGGATATATATCAACAAACCATGGCATGGCAAGTTTCAGTAAGACTCCTCTTCTATTAAGACTAGTCAAGGCAACCCAGTTGGGGAAAGGGTCCCAAAGTGCCACATTTTCTTTATTCTCACAGCAGCTGATAGACACTTGGGTTGAGTCTGCATGTCTTGCGAATAGTGCTGCTGTGAATGTGTCCTTCAGGTTTACTGATTTAGATTTCCTTGGCTATGAACCCAGGAGTACCGTTTCTGAGTTGTGTTTCTAACTTAGTGTGTGTGTGTGTGTGTGTGTGTGTGTGCATGCTCATGGATATGGAGGTGCATGTATATGTGCTCTTGTATGTGTGAGTGGATGCCAGAAGACCACGTTGGCAGTTGTTCTTCAGACACCATCTGACTTTTTTTTTTCTTGAGACAAAGTCTCTCATTGGCTTGGATCCCACTTAGTAGGCTAGGCTGACCCTCCAGGGAGCCCCAGGGATCTGTCTATCTCTGCCACCCTGGATAGAGCTGCAGTTGCAAGTGCATGTTATCATGCTAACTGGCTTCTGCCATGTGTATTCTGGGGACCAAACCTGCTTGCAAGGCAAGCACTTTGCCACTGAGCTCTCACCCTAATCCTTTAATTATATTTCTTTTAGAAATCTCCATCATGTTTCCATGATGGCTTTAGTAAGTTTTCCCCACCAATAGTCTACACAGTTCTTTTTCATCCTCCTTAAAGTCAGTGTTTGATGCTCTTTAGTTTTATTTTTCATAAATGCTATTCTAAGAGCATGAGATAATTTCCCATCATGCTTTTACTTTGCTTTCTCTATTGATTAGCGGTATTATTGTTAGGTCTCAGAAATTTCTTATATCTAGAAATAAACTCAAGCTGGACAATAGAAGACTCTCTGTTGGTTAGTTAAAAGCCAGCATTCCCCAGGAACTTGTGAAATGGGATTTCTGTCCCAAAGAGGAGTAATTTCACTTGCTTCTGGCAGAAGGGACATTTCCCTCTCCATTGTTATACACCTTTGGTGCTGTATCAAACTCCATGCAGGCTTCATGGTTCCCTCAGTTCCTATTCACACATACTGTACTTGATTTACATTTCAAAGGCTACTCTAGCATTCAGCCCTTTCTGGCCTCCTCCTCTACTCACTCCTCAGCTACTTATCCTCCTCCTGACCTGCAACATCTTTCTATGCCTCACTTCTCTAGCACTGGGCATGTCCAGTCTACTCCTTTCTCTCTCTGCTCTTCCAGATGCCTCTGAATAGTTTCTCTCTCTTATCGCAATAAAAACCTTCCTTCTAGTAATGGTGTGGCCTTTTTGGCAGTTTCTTTACTGCACTTCCTCACATACAATTATTACTTACCACATACACACCGCCATTTGTACTTTTTTTGGAAAATTATTTACATTTATTAAAATTTTTTGCCAAGCTTTAAGTCAAGGTTTTTTCCTCCCCTTCTCATCTTCTTTCTCTTCTTCCTCCATCTCTTCCTCCTCTTCCTTCTCCTTTTCCAATGCTTTTGAGTTTCTGTTTTGTTTTTGGACATTAGACTTCTACCAGGTGTATGAGTTACAAACTGAGCTGATTGCTTTTTTTCTGCTGAGAGTCTTTTTAGTTCAGCGTAAACCCACATGTCTAGTTTGTGTTTGCTGCCTGTGCCTTTGGGTTTATAATTAAGACTTATTGTTGCTGTGGAACATGGGTCAAGCTTTCAATTCTGACAATACCAACTCTGATGCAACTGTTTAATGAGTTTGTATAATCCAGTTCCAGTCAACTGATATGTTGAAATGATTCTTCTCTCTGTTCCCATTTTATTTAATAACTTATAGTATAATGATTACCTTGTGCTCTATAATTTGGGGAATGCAGACAGTTGTTTTTTTTTTTTTTCTTGGCAGGCTCTAGAGGGTTTATTTATACAGAACAGTTTCAGAACTATAGAGATGTCCATAAGCACATCCCTGAATGCAAGCAATTTCGGAGTTTATGGATTCTTTACCCTAGGAACCCTTCAAAGCATGTGCACAGGCAGTATAATTTAGCAGCGAAGGCTTTGGTTTTGAACATCTTGGCTTTGTCATTTATTAGTGAGTCATACTTGAGTTACTGATCTTTCCTGAGGGTCAGCTTTCTCACTTGTAAAATGGAGACAACGATGCATTCTTTTTAGATTGCGGCAAAGATCAATAGAGAATCTGTAGAAAAATCCACGGCTGGTGCTTAGTTACTGTCTGCTTGCCTTTGTGCCAGTGGTGTGATTATTACTTTTAACATCGCCTTACTTTCCATCTCTAACTACAGAGTCAGCCTTTAACATGTACCTGGGAGTCCTGGCATACACCTACCCAGACAGACTGTGAAGTTTTTAATGACAAACCTACATTCAAGGGCGACATGTAACTCAGTTGGCTTTCACATGTAACTGTAGAACTCTGCAGAGCAATCTGATAGTAGGAAAATGCCTTTAGGTGCCCCTTTTAGGGAAGTGTGTTCAGAAGGTGTCTTTGAGCCCTTATGATTAAAACTTTAGATAAGGCTGGACCCTCCTACTAACCCCACTCTGCCCTTTAAAATAAAGAAAACAACAATAAAAAACCCTAAGCAAACAAACAACAAACATCTCAACCCCAAGTGTTCATATGAGTCCTGTTATTTCCTTGGTTATTGCTCTGTTCTAGGAACTTCAAGTTTCAGCTTTTGCTGTGCCAGATGTGGTACTGCTGAAGTACAGACGTACTCATTTAATCTGGAGTAGTGACCAAGGGCCTTATTTTCTACCCAGTCCCAGGTGATGTCTGGATATTCAAAGGTCTAATGTGTCTTTCCGGGTTGAAGTGATGAGATGTTACCTTATAAACCATGAAAATCCCACCAGTCTCTGTTATAATGGGGAAGAAGAAAACACAACACTTGGGATGTAATTTGATGTGCTTTGAATATGAACTGTTCATGTGTTTGAGCACTTCCTTGGTCCCTAGCTAGTGACATTTGGGACAGTTGTGAAATCTTCAGGACGTGGAGCCTTGTTGGGAAAAGTTGATCACTGAAGGGCAAACCTTTTGGTTTCATAGCTTGGCCCCACTTCCTTTCTATCATCCGCATCTTCTCCTGATTCAATGTGCCCAGCTTGCCTCTGGCTCCTGAGTGCATGTGCTCCACTTTATGATGTTGTTGTCACATTCCTTTCTGAAGCTAGGGATGAAAGCCATGGCCTCACATATGCTCGGCAAGCATTCTACCACTCAGCCACATCCGAGTCTGAAATACCGTAATTTTATTTTCTTAGACTGAGACAGAACAGAATTAGAATTTAAGGGACCATTTTCTTAGGTTTTCTAGAATAACCTTTGACTTTCTCCAGATGTGTATATACCACAGTTTTCTTTTTCCCATGTTCCCCTTCTGACATCTTCCATCCCTTTACTGTCTCCAGTGGCTTCCAACAGATGCTTGATACACTAACTCAACTCAACAGGACACACAGGCCTGGCATCTTGTCCAACATCTGGATGATACCCTTTTTCAGAGTAAGTTTCCTTTTGGTTTAAATGGTCTCTGAATGAAAATGAAAATTACAATGGGAAATTGTGGATGGCGAGGGAAAAGAGCCATTTTGGATAATATATCTTATAATTGGAGTAATTTTGACAAACTCAAGTTCCATGGAATTCCCATACACCACCCCCTGCTTCCTCAAGTTGGGGAAGTGTGCTCTTTACTCGGGGCCTAAGCTGCTCTTCTCTTTGTTGGACAGAAATAATATTGAACTTAAATGTAGTCATGCCTTGTGCTCTGAGAAACATGCTTCACTCTGTTCTGATGAGCCCAGTCCAGGCACCCTGTCATGACTTTAGTTCTGTTTTCTACATTTACAGGAACTTTGCTCTGTATTTTTCTTTCACAAACAAAAAGGCCAATAACTTAGGTTTTAAATTGATAAAGTAGATTTTTACCACTTTCTCGCTTTCTATTTGGAGCAGATACACCAACATTTTTCCTTTTAGTATATTGGATTATGCTGTGATATGTATCATGATTGACACCTGGTTTGTTGTAGCAGGAGGGGTATGTATATGTGTCTATGTGTGCTTATGTATGTGTGTATATATGAAGATGTGTACACACCACATCCCCACATTGCCCTACTGGTCTCAGATGACTGAAACAGTCCACCCACAGTCTTTGATATCAAAGATACTTGTGCAGAGGACATGTGGCAAGAACAGGAGCTTTGGCCCCAGGTTGAAGTTCAGTTTTGCTACTGTTGTAGTACCAGACTATTGGAATAAGAGAGGGTTATGGAAAATTTAAGGTGGCATTGACACACCCAGGTGATAACACTGTACTAGCACAATCCTAGGAGTGAATGTCTCCTTAAATTTCCCACACAAGTGTCTCACTTACTGACTCATTTGGCTGTACAACCCTGGACAAGTCACTCACTTCTATGAGTTTATGTTCACATCTGTTAAGAACTGGGTAGGTACTAAAAACCATCGTATGGGCTTGACAAGGAGCTGAAATAAATGGATGTTTATAAAATTTTTGACAGTGCTTGGGTCTGTGACCATTATTAATTTTAAGTGATCAATTGGTGTGCATCTTGGGTAATCCTCTTGGTCCTGGAGAGGAAAAATAAAAGGAACTGGGGAATACTTAGAAGTGACTTCAATTAGGAGACTTTGTTTTCCTTTAGAGTTATTTCTTCTTTAGGAAATAGTTTTATTTTAAATTCAGTACAAATCTCAATTTTTCACAGCTAAGATGTTGCACCAGGCAAAAGCAGGAATGAACTGGATGGTGCACACTTGGGAGGATAGAGTTACAGGCAGGGCCAGGGTCTCAAGAGAGTGAGTACTTCATTTTCAGACCAGATGACCAAATGTCTCACTCAGAGAGCAGAGCAGCAGGATGTGGGCTGAATGTGCCAAGGGCCTGTTCAGCTGGCACTTCAGGGTGGCTCTGCTACCAGTTCTGCCTGACTGTCATTGTGATCACTCACTTAGAACAACTCACACCAGCTTTCACAGGGCTCACTTGACCAGCCAAGTATTTTCCCCACATTTTAAGATATTGGATTGGGAGGTTGACGATGGTGCTCAGTACCCGGATGAAGGGGAAATCTGTTAGAACACTGGTGTGTAGGGTGAGAGGCTCTAAGGAGTTCTTGTCCCAATTGCCATTCTTGCCATGTTATTCTGATGAAAGCAAAACAACAATAAAACCCTCCAAAACTCATGACCTTTTAAACCCTCAAGCTTTCACAGCTAACTATGTACTGAAGAATTCCTTCAATAGTCTCCCCTCCCCCACACCACCGCACCTCTTTTATTTCACACTTAGTGACTAAGAGACTATGATAGCAGTTGACTTATTTTCTTGAGCTCTAATTTCATTGCAGTGACCTTTGGCCATTAACATACGAGTTTTTACATCTCAGTTTCTCAGTTTATAAAATAAAGAATCTGGGTTTTGTAGGATGAGGCACTTCTGAGACGTGTGTGTGTGTGTGTGTGTGTGTGTGTGTATGAGTGTGTGTGTGTGTGTATGTGTGTGTATGTGCTTGCACACATTTAAGGGTTATCTCAAGCTTGGAGGTGATGGTAAATCTATGTTATTACTTTATGTACCACTATGAGTGTCACACTAGGCTATTCATCATTCAAAGAGATCAGGACAACTTCCTGTTCTCATAGCCTGTTTCCATGGATAGGCATTGGCAAACAGTCACTGCTTCCTCCCTCCCTCCCTCCCTCCCTCCCTCCCTCCCTCCCTCCCTCCCTCCCTCCTTCCCCTCTCCCTCCCCCATTCCTCCCTCCCTCCCTCTCTCCCTCTCTCCCTCCCTTCCTTTCTTGCTTCCTTCCTTTCTTGCTTCCTTCCTTCCTTCTTTTCCTCCTTTCCTTCTTTTCTTGCTTCATTCCTTTCTTTCTTTTGCCAATTCTGAGTTTTATTTTCTGTAGTCCTAGAGAAGACCTACTAATGTAACCTTTCAACTATTCTGAGCCAGTAGAGGGTGGCGACTTTCTTGATCTGGGGAAATGTAGAAGGTAGTTTGCTAGGGGAGTCCTCTTGGGATAGTTCGTGCAGAATGTAAAGAATGCACAATGACAAATCAAGTGTGAGCTTAGAAAGAGACGTCTATGGAAATGCCGAGAAGGCTCCTCTGACCTGGAAAATGGCCCTGGAAGGCTACTGTAATGGTGTAAATGTGCTAGTCCCATGGAGTGGCACTATTAGGAGGTATGACCTTGTTAGAGTAGGTGTGTCACTGTGGGTTGGGCTTTGAGAGTCCTTCCTCCTAGCTTCTGGAAAGCCATATTCTGTTCACCTTCAGAACAAGATGTAGAACTCTCAGCTCCTTCTCCAGCACCAGCATTTTGCCTGAATGCTGTCATGCTTCCCACCATTATGAAAATGGACTGAACTTCAGAACCAGTAAGCTAGCCCCAATTAAATGTTGTCCTTTATAAGAGTTGCCTTGGTCATGGCGTCTGTTCACATCTGTCACTGGGATGTCAGAGATATGAAGTAGTTTCCTCTTGGGCTTCAACCAGGTTAGTGGAGTGAATATTTCTAACCCCTCTTTCAGATAAGGAAACCCAAGGGAGAGAACTAAGGACTAACTAAGACCATGCACTGACCTTCACAACTAGGAACTAACCATCAATTTGAATCCCTTCCCCAGGCTGTATCTATTTACCCTCTAAGCAGAACTGGAGTTCAGGTCTGGTACTGTTAATGGTAAGCTGGACATCTCAAGTCTGTAACTTCTCCATTATAGGTTCCTATATTTCTCCCTATAAGTTCAATTTTTATTTTCCTTTCTTATATGAGATGAGTAGCCTGTACTGTTAGCAGCTGAGCACTGCTAACTGGAAAGATCTGTGTTATTTCTCTCTGCTCAGAAGCCCAATAGGGACACCTCACACTGGAAAATTTCAATGAGGAGTGTGATGGTTTGAATAAGTATGGGCCTCTTCCTCTATAGACTCAGGTGTTTGAATATTTGACCCATAGCTAGTGACACTATCTGTAGGTGTGGCCTTTGTAGTAGGTCTGACTTTGTTGGAGGAAGTTGTCACTAGTTGGAGGGTTTTAAGGAGGTCTCAAATGCTCAAGCTACACTCAGTATGACCCAGTCAATCCCTGCTGCCTTTGGATCAAGATGTAATACTCTCAACTCCTTCTCTAGCATCATATCTGCCTGTGTGCCACTATGTTTCCTTCCATGATGATATGAGCTAAACCACTGAAACTTTAAGCCAGTCTCAATGAAATGTTTTTATTTGCAAGAGTTGCCATGGTCATGGTGTCTTTTCACAGCAAAAGAAACCCTAAGACAAAGAGCTTTACCAGTTGGGGCTTTCTACATGTAAAGACTTATAAAAGGGCTAGAACACAGGGTGTGGCTTATGTTACTTGGGGAATCTGACTTACTGTGTCTACAAATCAATGTACTAGATTAAGAATCAGATAAGGTCCATTTGATTTTCCACCATTGCTTTATCCATGCATGAATCAGTGTTTAAAAGGCTGTTTGTAGGAAATAAAGACTCCTGCAGCGTCCTTTTGGAAAGGGATTTGCTGTCATTTAGGACTTTTGCTTCAGAATTTAACATCTCTGAGCCTTGAGAAGGAAAACATTTGTTCAGAGAGCTGGTGATACCAAGGCAGTCCCAGGCCAAATGAGTCAGACGTCTCTCAGAATTCAGGCTGAAATTAAGGATGTAGACTAGTTGTGATAAGATGAAACTGTTGACAAATAAATATGACATCCTTAACCCAGTGCATTGAATTATAAAAACTTTAAGTCAGGCTCCCAAAGCAGCAGGGGTAATACTTCTGTTTTTTTATTCCAAAGATAATCTTGTGCAAGGTTTCTCATGAAGGGAGCCACAACTGATAAACTTGAAACATAAACCACTAAGTACTCTGCCCACACCAGGAAATACAAATGACTGCTCTAAAGAAGCAGCAGCCCATAATCCTATTTTAGACTTTTAATACATATCTTTACAAATAAAACTAGGGATGGTCAAGTGAAAACCGATTTGTGGTTCTTCAGGAATCAACACAATGAAACATAAAATTTAGGCTGGGCAGGCTGACACATGTCCACATTTCTGCAGAATCCTTAAAAATAAACCCCAGCTTCCCTAGCAATCTTGGAGGTCCCTTCTCTACTCTTGTTTTATTTTTCTTCTTTTCTCTTACAGAAGAAAAGATGCCAAAGACAATTGAGTCATTTTAACATTAGCTACACTTATTCCTCTTATCTAATTCAATCATAATATCCACAGTGTCTACTCTTTTGTGTGTGTGTGTGTGTGTGTGTGTGAAGAATGAATATGCCTGCTCATCTGAAAGGGAAAGTAGGTGGTCATAAATGGTAGTGTGGTGTTGTGGAAAGAATAAGAATGGCTTTGGAATCATGCCTGGTCTGACATCTTGGCTGCTGTATCTACATATTGTGGGACCTTTGCCATGGCCCCTGACTGTTTCTGAGCTTTCAATTTCTGCATGTACAAAATGGGAGGGTAGAAGCTACTTGGTAGGATTGTTGCTGAGTATGATGTATCATGTGACATGCATTATTTATCCCCATTTTCTGCATCCAAATACTGAATGGTGTAGAAACCATGAGGGCAAAAGGCAGAAATGCAGAGAAGTAAGTGGACACTGTAGGATTTTGTTCCTCAATGCCCTTATTACTAGGAAAGGACCTTATAGGTTGCCAGAGGAATGGGGACAGGGATACTTAGTTACTCTATAAGACCCTCATAAGCTCTTTTCCTTTGAGATGATGGCTGCTCTATTAGCCTAATCACCAGGGTAACTCTGATGAGCTGAATTCTCTGCTGATGGATAACATACTATTGTTTCTTTAAATTACTTATAGCAGAATCTTGATTGGGGTCCAAGCAGAATATAACTTATCCTAATAGACTTCACTTTCAAACACTTGGATATTTTCCCTTCTGCAAATCATACAACTCCATGGTAGGACCATCTTCACCACTGTTCACAGTTCTCCTTACAGGTTCTGAGTTTACTACTTCGAACAGTGCAGCATCTAACTTGGCAGTGATGTGTCCAAGAGAATTAACTGCAACTTCTTTTTCACTGTTTGGTTCAAGCAACACTAATGTATTGACCAGCGTGTGCTCCAGAGAGGCAAACTCAAGGTTCCCTGAAAAAGACATTTTATTCCAACCTTTTTTGTAAATGACTCTCTGCTTTGTATACCTGGTCTCAACTCTTCTTTAGAATAGGAGTTTGGCTTCCAATCACTATTTGATGATTTTGCCTGGATTAAAAATATTATTATTATTATTAATTATTAATTATTATTATTTGTGTGCCCATGTGTATGTCTTTATATGTGAGTGTGCTCAAGGAGGTCAGAGGCATGTCAGATTTCCTGAACCTGGAGCTATTGGCAGTCATGAACTTTTTGGAATAGGTATTGGGAATGGAATTTTGGTCCTCTGCAAGAAAATTACATGCTCTTTATGGATGAGCCCTCTCTCCAGCCACTTCTATCTTTTCTGACATAGCCATTCAAGTGTAGCATGAACAAAGCTGTATTGATTCCTGCTTCTAGGTTTTATTCTGGATTTGCCACTTGTACACTAGAATACTGTCACAATGGAGTTTTAAATAGAGATCTTCCATTTCTGTTTTTATCTGTATTTTTTGTCCCTTTGGTTGGCTCTTCAGCTTTTCCCACAGGAATCTCTTCTTACCAGAAAGTTACTCATTGGAAAGGCTTTAGCAAACTCATTGTCAACTTTCTCTTCCCTAGAGGTTTATTCTCTGCCACACATTATCTTCTTCATAGCATCAGGACTCAACAGAAGCAGGTAGGAATCTGCCATGAATTTGCACAGTATCCTCATCTTTCCTTAGGATAGTAAGTTTGCCAAGGGTTGTCTGTGTTTAAAAACTTAGGAACATTTATAAATACTGACGATATAGGCTAGATAGAGTCATGGGAGTAGAGCTAGGCTAGAATTTTGTTTGTTTATATTCTTTTCCTATCAGTTCTTTGAGGGAAAAGACTGTCATCTGAACATTAAGCAATCCATCAACAGCATTCAGTAAAAAATGTCTTGTAGGCACTGAGCTGGAGACTGAGCAAAGAATAAGCCACTGTGTTCCACACTGTCTCAGAATCTCACCATATTTAAACAATGTTGGTGCCATCGACCCCATTTTATCATCACACCTATCCAATAGAATTCAAATATTTTCTAACTTGTACTCTTCTGATAATTATTCTTCATTATCTTCTTATAGCTCTGTGTGATTTTGTAATAATTCTGGCACAACCCATAAGAAATGTTCTATCCTTCCTCTAGGGCAGGATACTTAGGTGTACCACTGAGAGCCTCTCCTAATCTCATGGCCACACAAGTGCAGGAAGAATCTGCCTCATTAGCCTGACTCCTGGTAACATGAATAGAGCATGATTTACCACTGGGCTTTGTTTAGTTGGGACACTTCTAATTACTGCTTCTGTTTTACTAGAGATTAAAGGTCTGTTTAAATTGCTTATCCAATCTTGATTTGACTTTGGTAAATTGTGATGTATGAAGAAAATTACTCATTTCTTCAGACTTTCCAATTTGGTGAAGTACAGGTTTTAAGTATGTTTTTATGTTTCTCTGGATTTCCTCAGTGTCTGTTATGTTCCCTCTTTTCATCTCTAAGTTTATTTATTTGAATCTTCTTCCTCTGCCTTGTAATTAATTTGGCTAAAGGTTTGCCAATTTTATTGATTTTCTAAAATAATCAACTTTTTATCATTGATTTTTATATTTTTGTTTTCGTTTGTTTTTATTTTATTAATTTCTGCCCATAATTTGATTATTTATTTCCATTTATTCCTTTTGAGTAAAAGTTCTTTTTGATCTAGAAATGATCATCTCATTGGATTAAGAAAAGACCTTTGACAAAATCCAATACTCCTTCAAGATAAAATTTCTGGAGAATACCTCAACATAATAAAGGTGGCGGGTCACAGCAAGCCTATAGCCATCATCAAATTTAATGGAGAGAAAAACCAAAGTATTTCCACTAAAATAAGAAACAAGCAAGGTTACCTATTTAATATGGTACTTGAAGTCTCAGCTGGAGTAACAAGACAACTGATGGAGGTCAAGGGGATACAAATTTGTTTTTTCCTTGCATTAGCTGGTGGTTAAGGTTGAATAATCCCTCCTGCCACTAGGCAGCAGCAGCAGGTACCAACTCCCATACAACTCCTGTGTTGCTAAAGCAGTTCAGTAATGCAGTAGATCCAGTGTATCTCTCACTTGTGTTTTTTGTTTGTTTGTTTGGGTTTTGTTGTTTATTTATTTATTTTTTGAGATATAATTTCTTTGTATAGCCTTGGATGTTTTGAAACTAGCAATGTAGACCAGGCTGGCTTCAAACTCACTTAGCTCCACCTGGCTCTGCCTCCCAAGTGTGGGTTAAAGGCATGCATGACCACTGCCGAGCATGTGGATACAAATTGGAAAGGAAGAAATCAAAGTATATTTCTTTGCAGATGATATGATAGTATACATAAGTGACTCTAAACATCCCACTGGGAAACTCCTAATGTGAATAAACACTTTCAGTGAAGTACCTAGATACAAAATTGGCTCACAAAAATCAGTAGCCTTCCTACATACAAATGACAAATAGGAAAAAATCAGGGAAACAAAGCCTTTCACAATAGCCTCAAAAAAGTGTCTTGAGATAACTAACCAAGCAAGTAAAAGATATATGTAATAAAACTTTAAGACATCAAAGAAAGAAATCGAAAAGGATATCAGAAGATTGGAAGATCTTCCATGCTCCTGATCAGTATGAATACTTTAGTAAAAATGCCTATCCTACCAAAAGCAACCTACAGATTCAATATAACCCCCATTAAAATCTCCACAACATTCCTTATAGATCTTGAAAGGACAATCTTCAGCTTCATATAGAAATATAAAACAAACAAACAAAACCAGAAAACAAAAAGATGATAATTAAAACACTACTGAGTGATAAAGGAATTGCTGGAGATATCTCTGACTTCAGAGCTATAGCAATAAAAACAGCTTGGTACTGGCAGAAAAACAGATGTGTCAGCCAATAGAATAGAATTGAAGATCCATAAATAAGTTCACATGTCTATGGATATCATATATATATATATATATATATATATATATATATATATATATATATATATATATATATGGCAAAAATACACACTGAAAAAAGGATAGCATCTTTATCACATGGTAATTGTCAAACTGGATGGATGCTTCTAGAAGATTTAAAGAAGTATGGATTCAAGTAGATCCATACTACCACTCTTCATAAACCTGAGCTCCAAATGGATCAAAGACTTCAATATAAAATGAGATGCACTGAACTTGATAGAAGAAAATGTGAAGAAGAGCTTTGATCTTATTGGCACAAGAGAAGACTTTCTGAATAGAACACCACTAAGATCAACAATTAATAAATGAGACATCATAAAACTGAGAAGTTACTGCACGGCAAAAAACACTATCACTTGGACAAAATGGCAGCCTACAGAATGGGAAAAGATTTTTATGAGCTACACAGCCAATGGAAGGTTAATGTCACAAACACACACACACACACTTGGTGTGGACATCAAGAAAACAAATAAACGAATAAATATAAAATGAATATAATAATGAGGTACATATTTAAACAGAGAATTCTCAAGGGAGAAATGCAAACGGCTGAGATGCACGTATAGAAATGTTCCACATCTTTAGTCATCAGAGAAATACAAATCAAAACTTCTTTGAGATTTCATTTTACACCATTCATAATGGTTAATATCAAGAGAACAAGTGACAATTCATGCCAGTGAGAATGTGGAGTAAGAGGAGCATTTATTCATTGCTGGTAGGAGTGCAAACTTACATAGCTACTATGAAAATCAGTGTGGCAGCTCATCAGAAAGATGGAAATTGATCTACTTCAATATCCAACTGTACCACTTTTGGGTACATACCCAAAGGCTGTTTAATCCTACCATAGAGACACTTGCACTTGCATAACCCTAATTATGATAGCCAGAAATTAACTATCTATCTACCTACCTATCATCTATCTATGTCAATGGATGAATAGATGAAGAAAATGTGGTATGTTTACACAATGGGGTAAATCACAGGTAAATGGATAGAACTAGAAATGTATTATCTTGAGTGATGTAACTCTGTCCCAGAAAGACAAATATGGTATGTTTTCACTTATGAGTAGATGGTAGCTGTTAAGTCATTGATAAAAGTAAGCCACAGTCTGAAAAATCATAGAGGTTATGTGGAGAGTAAGGGACTAGTGTATATCTTGGGATGTGTCTCTCTAAGACTGGGAAGTAGAAGAGACAGTTATGGATAGATGAGGAGACCTGGAATGTGAGAATCAAATGGGGAGGTAGAGGTACAGGAGGGAATATGGGGATGGAAAGCTAAAATTAAGGATCATTTAAGCAGTAGTATGGAAACCTAAAACAGTAGAAGCTTCCTATAATAATACATATATGGAGATCTAAATATCCAAATAATGAGGAAGACAGAGATGAAGTGGGATGTCTCTCATCACCAGATAAAGCTTTTAGTACTAGGAATGGGTTTCATCTTTGATTGATTGATTGATTGATTGATTCATTCATTCATTCATTTGTATGTATTTATTTACATCTCAAATGCTGCTTCCCTCCTGGTCTCCCCTCTCAAAGTTCCCCCCATCCCCTCTCCCTTTCAGGATCTACCCCACCCCTGTGATCCCCACCCTGGTGCATCAAGTCTCTGCAGGGTTAGGCACATCCTGTCTCACTGAGCTAGACAAGGACCTCCCTACTGTATATATGCCAGGGTCCTCAAACCAGCCCGAATATGCTCTTTGGTTGGTAGCTCAGTCTCTGGGAGCTCCTAGGAGTCCAGCTAAGTTGGCACTGTATTTCTGTGGGGTTGCCATCACCTTCAGGGCCCTCAATCTTTTTCCTAGTTCTTCCGTAAGGAAGTTCTTCCCCAACCTCTGTCCAATGTTTGGCTGTGGCTATCTGCATCTACCTCAGTCAGCTGCTGAGGAGAGCCTCTCAGAACTATGCTAGGCTCCTTTCTGCAAGCACAACATAACATCACTGAGTGAGGGATTGGTGTTTGCCCATGGGATGGTTCTCAAGTTGGGTCAGTCACTGGTTAGCCATTTCTTCAGTCTCTTTTCCATCTTTGTCCCTGCATTTCTTTTATACAGGGCCAATTTTGAATCCAAAGTTTTGTAGCTGAATTGATGTCCCCATCCCTCCACTGTGGGTCCTGTCTGGCTACTGCAGAAATGGATTACATCTAATCAAGTTCTTGGCCAAAAGGGGTCTCATGCATAGCCAAACAACCCAGCCTTTTACCAAGTCCATTGGTAGCTCTCCACATACTAATTGTTAGGCCCTGTTGCTGAAGACAATACCTACATAACTCATGAACATGCAGAAATCAATTTGGTGTCTATCTACCTACAGCCTTTTCCCCTATGGACTAGATCCAGTGTACTGTCTTTCACTGTTCTCTTGGTGTGTAGAGAAACCATGGGCCAGGTACTTTTTACTCTTATAAAATAAAGCATTTAATTGAGGGCTTGCTTACAGTTTCAGAGGTTTAGTCCATTATTTTCATGGTGGAGAGTATCGTAGGATGCCATGACACTGAGCAGTAGCTGAGAGCTACATCCTTATCTGCCGGCAGAGAGAGAGAGAGAGAGAGAGAGAGAGAGAGAGAGAGAGAGGCAGAGGGGAGAGGGGAGAGGGGGAGAGGGGGGAGGGGGAGAGGGGGAGAGGGGGAGGAGAGGGGGAGGAGAGGGGGAGGAGAGGGGGAGG
>NW_021619976.1:203247-211222 GCF_004785775.1 Grammomys surdaster
GAGAGAGGGGGAGAGAGAGAGGGGGAGAGAGAGAGGGGGAGAGAGAGGGGAGAGAGAGGGGGGGACAGAGAGGGGGGAGAGAGGGGGGGAGAGAGAGGTGGGGAGAGAGAGAGAGAGGGGGAGAGAGAGAGGGGGAGAGAGAGGGGGAGAGAGAGAGGGGGGAGAGAGAGAGGGGGGAGAGAGAGGGGAGAGAGAGGGGGAGGGAGGGAGAGGGAGAGGGAGAGGGAGGAGAGAGAGGGGGAGAGAGAGGGGGAGGGAGGAGAGGGGGAGGGAGGAGAGGGAGAGGGAGGAGAAGGAGAGGGAGGAGAGGGAGAGGGAGAGGGAGAGGGAGAGAGAGAGAGAGAGAGAGAGACTGAGCCTCATTTCAGCCTTTAAAACCTCAAGGCTCACTCCAAGTGTAATGGTTTGAATAGGTTTGGACCCCAAAGACTGTGTTTAAATGCTTGGTCCTCAGGAAATGGCACTACTAGGAGATGTGGCTTTGTTGGAGTAGGTGTGACCTTGTTAGAGGGAGTGTGTCACTGTGGTGGTGGACTTTGAGATCTCCTAGGCTTAAGCTCCACCCAATTTCCCTTGGGCTGCCTGCAGAATAGAGTCTCCTTCTGCTGCTTTTGAATCAAGAAGTAGAAACACTTCACTTTTCCAGCATTGTGTCTACCTGGATGCTGCCATGATGATAATGAACTGAACCTCTGAAAATGCAAGCCAGTTGCAATTAAACGGTTACTTTGTAAGAGTTTCCTTGGTCATGGTGTCTCATCACGCCAATGAAACCCTAACTAAGACACTCAATAACACACTTCCTCCAAAAATGCCACATATCCCAAATCTTCTAATCCTTTCAAACACTTCCACTCCCTGGAAGTATATACGCAAGTATATAGGTCCATCGGGGTCGTTCTCATTCAAAGCAACATCATAGGTACTCTGCATGCTGCCAAAGGAGAAAAGTAAACATGAAGCCATTGCATTTATAAGAGTAACTCCCTACAATATATGCTAGTGCAATATTGGTACAAAACTTGTGGAAATAACCAACCACTATCTGATTTGAATTAAGTCCCATACCCATCACTGTTTGGATGGCCAAAAATGAGACTAGATAGGCCAGGGACCAAGAAGAAATCAGAAACCAAATACTATTCTTCAGCTAGACTCTAGTGGTTCTCAATCTGTGGGTCATGGCCCCTTTTGGGGTGATAAGACCCTTTCACAGGGGTCACATACCAGATATTCTGCATATCAGATATTTACATTATGATTTATAACAGTAGCAAAATTACAGTTATGAAGTAGCCATGAGAATAATTTTTTGATTGTGGTCACTGCAGCATGAGGAACAGTAATGAAAGTTTCAGCATCAGGAAGGCTGAGAACCACTAGCAGCTAGAGAAAAATAGCATTCAAATGACTCCTAACAGCGTTCTGCTATGGTCATAGATCAGTGCCTTGCTCAGCTATCATCACAGAAACTTCCTCTTGTAGCAAATAGGAACAAATCTAGGGATCCCAAGCCAGATAATATGGAGAAGTGAGAGATTTGGAACACCTAGCTCTAAATGGGATATCATCAACTGCCCCTCCTCCCCACTCAGGACTCAGGGAAGTTCATGAAAAAGGAGTCACAAAGAGTATAAGAGCTAGAGGTGATGGTGGACACTAAGGAATCAAGTCCTTCTACACACAGCAGGGGTGGTGCATATCTGAACTCACAGACACTGTGGCAGCATGCTCAAGGCTTGTATGGGTCTGTACCAGATGAGATGTTCTAGAACTAAAAGAAGAAATGGATGCGGGCCCACATTACTAATCCAGAAGCTATCTCCAATGTATAGACACTTGCAAATGATTAGTTTTCTTCAAGGGAGTCTCATTGGGAAAACAAGCTTTCCTTAAGAGTAGGCCCCTTGCTCAGTAGTAGATGGCCAACAAAGGAACTCAACAGCAGCTTTGGAATTCTTTGTTTCCTTGTTCAGTGGTAAATCAGGGTTGTTTTTTTTTAATAAACCTTACATGTTCTTTTCAAAAATATTATGGCTTCTGGTTTTGGGTTTTAAGGGCTTCTCATGAATGTGTCCTTGGTTATTTTTTTCATATATTGATATTTTTATTTATCTTATTATATTATATTTTTATTTCTTAAATATCTGTTTGTTTTCTAAGGACATGCAGGTATGTATGGGAGGAGAGGTGGGAAATGAGTAGAAGGAGGAGGGAAAATTGCTTACAAAAGAAATTTTGACCTTTAGTTTCTATAAATTAATCATAATTTGCCTTAGACCCCATGTTATATTCTGATCAGGAATTCAGGTGTACTCAGCCATTGTTAGGTCTCTGTTTATTCTTCCCTAGCAATTCAGAATACTATAGGTGTCATCTCTGGAGACCACTGTATTGAGTACCTGGTGTATGCTGTGATTATCTCTAGTGGGGCACATGTCTTTTGGCCCCATGGGGACATTATTAATTCACTGTTCTACCTAGGCATAGGAGTCAGCCTAGTTGTACCTATGCTTGGAACTAGACATCAATATCTCTCAAAGACCTGTAGCCTCTCTTAGGTTGGGAAATTATCATTACTCTTCAGATCTCTGGGCTTCTCTCTTCTACCATATTAATTGAGTGCCAACTATTAAACCCTATGCTCCTTTTTGTTTATAAGAAAATCTCTCCACATTCTGCAGGATGGACCAATCCTTGCCACTTACAGACAAGAAACGTCCTTGCCACCTCATTCCCCCAAAACCAATCAGTTTAAAAGCCACAGTGTTCTGCCAATCATATTGTGCCTAGTCACTGTTTTTCTAGTTCACCCCTTAAACTATATAAAAACTGTTCTTAACTTCAACTTGGGGTTCCTCTTGCATGCATGCAAGGGAACCCCAGTACACTGGTTATTATTATCATTAAACCTCATGTTTTTGCAGTGGAAAAAAATAGAAAATCTCTCAAAGCTGCTGCTTTCAGGATGGGTAATGACAGGGACTCAGGATAACATATAATAAACCTGTGGATTTCATGAAAATTTAGAAGGATTTGTTGCTATAGTGAAAGTAAAGGAGGGAAGGAAAATGGTCAACATGGCCCTTATATTCTTCTGGAAAGTGGTATAACTATCCATGGAAGGTTCTGGAAGAAGAGACTTCCAGTTGATATGAAGTGGCTATACAGAGAAAATGAACCATAATGCTGGCTATGTTTTGAGGAGAGTCAAGGCTGCTATAAGGAAAAAAAAAAAGGGAACTGAGTGCCAGCCAAGATCTACTTTGATTTGTCATGAGTGGAAACCACAAGAAGATTCTGGATTGAAGTTGCAATTTTACGGATGAGTGAATTGTAGAGGTCAACTGTAGGCTGAGGCAAGGACAACTCAGGAGGCATTTTGAATGCTTCCTTTTTAGTTTGAGGGATCAAGCTCACTCTCATAATTTAAACACCATTCCACCCCCTTCCAAAACTACACCGCCTGCTTCAGGGAACTGAGAAATCTATGGTCCCTGCAGTAATTACTTTCCTCATTAATATGACAATACCCAGCAAAAGCATCATAAGGAGGAAGGGCTTAGTTTTGCTCACAGTCTAAGAGCACAGTCCTTCGTGGTGGAGAGGTTATGGTGATAGAAGTTGAAAGCATTGTGTCTACAGTCAGAAAGTGGAGAGTAGTGAATGCTAGTGCTCAGCTCCCTTTTAATTCACTCCAGGATGCCAGCCAGACAAAGGAATGCTACTGCCCACGGTTATGGTATAGTCTCACTTCAGTTAACCTAACCTAGATCACAGGCATGCCCAGAGGTTTTCTTCTTAGGTGGTTCTAGAGCCTGTCAGGTTGACAGTCACTGGTAACCATCACAGTTCCTAACTGAATGGAGTAATAACTTGCTCTCAGGTCAGACACTACCTCCATATCTTTGAATTGGGTCTGACCCCTGCGATGGGGTGGGGTAGGGCATAGTGGAACTTGAAGGAAGAAGGAAGCATGTGAAGACACAATGTTCCTTTCTAAGTATTTCCTGCAACAATATACTAATCATCTCATAGATTCCCTGTCTGACAGAAGTGAATGATCATGGGTGCTGAAGGTAGCTGCAATGCAAGGCAGAAAGATGCCAGCAGAACAACGAGCTTGGAACATATGTGAATGTATACACCTTTGTGAGGAGTGGGGAGGGGGCTACTAGAGTGGAAGACCAGCAGAGACAGAGATGAAATACTTCAGGGAATGTTCTCTGGTAAATGTAGAATGACCAGTTAAATCAGCCTTTTAGCAAACAATGGATCACTTTCCCAAATATCTGTCTCTGGAATTTCGTAGGGAATAGAATACAACTGTTTGTTTTATTTGAATTTTTGCATTTTGTCTTGTAACCCTAAGCTTAGATGATGTTCGGCTGACAATCATGATGGAAGATGACCTATCCCTAGAAACTTGTGTGTCTTCTAGGTAAAGAAATGGTAGTGAAGAAGCCCAGAATTGACTGTGGGAATTGAATTTGTAATAGCTCTGCTTGTTTTGTGATCAGAGAAGAAAAAAAATTCACAGGCCTAATACATAACCAGAGCCAAAGGCTTGTTCTTTCCCTACTGTCCTTTTATGCAGGAGGGCCAAGTAACCAAGGTCATAATTAATCATACTATGATTTATTTGTCTGTACAATGCATATTCAATTTAATTTGATAGTCAGGATGTAGTTATTTCATGGAAAAATTCATCTTGGTGTTTTCTCTTGGGTCTTCAGATGGTGTATAATAAATTAAATATTCTCATAAACTTTGTTGACATAAAGGGGAAGTTTCTGACTCAAAAAGGCAAACTAAGAAAATGAAGGTGAACAGTGTCGTTCCCTGTGTTCTCAACGGAGGGGCCTCCTGGGCTTTTTATTGCTAATGAGTGAACAGAGCCATATTTCAGGCTGGTCATTGTTGTCCATCTACCTCTAAGCCCATTCTTAACCTATACATTTCTGATGGTCCTTGCTGGAGCATTTATCCTTTTAAAATTTTACCTTCAGCACATGTGTGATGACATCTCATTAATGTGTTCCTGCTTCACAGACTTTTCTTTGCTTCAGTGGAAACTGCTCTAATGGGTTTCCTTTGTGCTTGTGAACATGCTTGGTTGCAAAGGAAGTCCCTGAAGTGTCTGTCTCCTTCCATTATCCGTAATATAAGGTAACAGGACTTTGTACATCTTCTATGAGCTCAAATTTGCCGCCTCCCTCTCGAAATTATTAAATGAGGTCTAGGTGTGAACCTTGAGGTCTTCAGCAGCAGCATTGAAGAGTGGGAAGGGTCCAGTATTTGCATTTTACTGATTCAGATTTCAAAGACTTACCTTTCTGTTACTCTTAGCTCAAGTGAGGATGTTAACCCTGATCTTGACTTAATCATGAAACGACTGATGCTAAATGATCCTGTGCTATCACTGACACCAGTGCCAGTGCTGACACAAACACAAAGAGTGAGTGTATTAGCAATGCCCAACAGTAATGGCTGTTCTCCTACTGTGTGGAGGTCGGAGTTCTTCAGGGAAGCAGAACCAATATGGTGTGAAGGGAAAAAGGATTATCATATGGAATTTCCCCACACAACTCTAGAGGCTGGGAAATCTAAGGTCTTCATGGTAGGTGCAAGGTAGATGGCTGGAGCCTGAGAAAATGGCTAATTGTGCAGTTAATAGCTAAAGACTATCATATTGGAGATCTAGGGAACAGCTCATGCTGCAGTTCAAGCCCAAAGGCAGCAAAGTCCCCATTGATTTGAGAAATCATGACATCAGTATTTTGTGCTACTTGGGCTTTCAACTGATTAGATATATTAGATCTTCTAAAGTAGATGAAGCCATTTGACATTAGAGATATTTTCCGTAGTTAGTCTCATTTCATTAATGTCTCCTGATTTAAATGTTAGTTCCTTCTGACCATTTCTTAAATAATGTGTGACCATATACATGGCAGTGGGAATCTAGGTATATAAAGTTAATGGCCACATAAAATTAGCCATCCATGTATGCTATTTTTATAGTTTTGCTAAAATAATGTATTAATATTGTGGCATTTTCTACTCATTTTAGAAACCTAACCAGCAGAGATGCCTGCATATATAATATCTGTATTATTTGTATGTTTATACTGTATATGTTCTATGTGGAATACACACACACACACACACACACACACACACACACAAATATTGATAGAGAAAGGTTGAAACTCATTGCAAGAAGACTTGTCTCCTCAGTGCTATTCAGTTTAGCTAGCCTAGCCTAAAATCTAGGGACAGCCATTAGGCAAGACATGATGCTCCTTGTGGACAGTAAAGGATACCACAGTATATTACTGGAGCTGTTTCTGGGAAATCTGAGCTCAGCTTTGGAAACCTTTCAATCAACAAAGTCAGTATTAGTTTTCATAACTTCCTTTCCATAGAAAGCAACTGACACTAGAGGGAAATTACATTTACAGAAGGTCTAGATTGATGTTTGATTAACTGTTGGGAACTTATGGAGTAGCCATGCTGAGTACATGAACCTGAACATTATAAATATTTAAAGCAACAAACACAATGCCTGACCCTTATGTGTGTGTGTGTTTATGTGTGTGTTCATTATTTCCAGCAAGAACAGTGAGATAAATGTCAATTACCTGAACCTATATGTATCTCTGCATATAGGATAGTAAGAGGTGTGAGGGTCTACAATATGAACCTATATTTATCTCTATATATGTTTTGTGTTAAGAAAATTGTGATATAGTTGAAAATAAACAAAAATCTTGTAAATTAATATGACTAGGCAGAATAATATCCTATCAACTTACATTCCCAACAATTCGAACATACCACCATGCTAAGAGCTTTAAATTCATTTTATATTTAATTTTCTTACACATGTAATATAAATATTTCTTGTACTTTTCAATACAAAAAGCCTAAGTTATAGGAAGTTTCAACTGTTTGTTAAGGATTATGTAGGTAGAAAGTAAAGAAGCCAAGGTACTCACCTGGCTTGGTCCAGTAGCCTGAGCCAAGATGGGAAGAACTATATAGCAGGAGGGACACATATGGAATGCTCAGAAGAGTCAGAGATAGGGTCGTCCATATGGGATGTAACAACAAGCCCACCTTGTTAGTGAGGGAAGACAGAATTGAGAATGAGGTGCTGAGAAAGAACAGAGAATGCTACCAGGAAGAGGGTTAAGACTCAATGTGGTGGTTAGAATATTCATGGCCCAGGAAAATGGCACTGTTAGGAGGTGTGGCCTTGTTGGAGTAGGTGTGGCCTTGTTGGAGTAGGTGTGGCCTTGTTAGAGTAGATGTGGTTGGAAGAAGTGCATCACTGGTTGCTTTGGGATGGGAGACCCTCATTCTAGCTGCACATGTGGCAGTCTTCTCCTGTTTGCTTTCTGAATAAGATATAAAACTCTCATCTCCTCCAGTAGCATGACTGCTTGGACACTGCCATGGTTCCCACCGTGATGATCATAGACTGAACACCAATGAAATGTTGCCTTTTATAAGAATTGCCCTGGTCATGGAGTGTTTTCATAGTAATGGAAATGCTAATGAAAAGATATACAAAGGGATGCATGGGCTCTGGGGAAAATGTACCTCACTGCAAGGGATGCCAGGATGTGAGGAAATGGCAGAATCAGTCAAGCACTGCATACTTGTATGTGGAGCAGTTTTATCAGGGAAGCTGAACTTGGTATCTGGGTTCATAATGGAATCCCAGAAAACTGGCAAGTAAAAGTAGAAGGTGGAGAGGAGAAATTGGTTCCTAGATCATCTGGATAAATAGTTCTGAGATTGGTTGTGGAGATGTGGAAGAGGCAGGGACAGTTCTGAAAAGGTGGCTCCTTATAGAGATGGTGGCATCTCTCTCTCTCTCTCTCTCTCTCTCTCTCTCTCTCTCTCTCTCTCTCTCTCTCTCTCTCCCTCCCTCCCTCCCTCCCTCCCTCCCTCCCTCCCTTTCTCTCTC